>NC_084549.2:14345000-14612500 GCF_033978685.3 Nerophis lumbriciformis
GTAATTTAAATCATGCAAGACAGTAATAACCTGTGATTAATCGTGATTAATCCTCATTCAAAAGTGTAATTAATGTGATTTGGAAATGTATCATTTGACAACACTAATATATATTTTCAAAAATGCTAACAAATAAAATAAACAAATATAATATTGGCTGTTTTTTAAGGTTGTATTGGCTTTTAATGTAATTTAAATCATGCAAGACAGTAATAACCTGTGATTAATCATGATTAATCCTAATTCAAAAGTGTGACGAATGTGATTTGAAAATGTATCATTTGACAACACTAATATATATTTTCAAAAATGCTAAGAAATAAAATAAAATAAAAATAATATTGGCTGTTTTTTAAGGTTATATTGGCTTTTAATCTAATTTAAATCATGCTAGACAATAATAACCTGTGATTAATCGTGATTAATCCTAATTCAAAAGTGTGATTAATGTGATTTGGAAATGTATCATTTGACAACACTAATATATATTTTCAAAAATGCCAACAAATAAAATTTAAAAAAATAATATTGGATTCTTTTTAAGGTTATTTTAATTATGCAAGTGAGTAACCTGTGATTAAAAGTGTGCTTAATCGGCCCTTAAAAAGATGTATAACTTGATGCTAAGTGACAAATAAATATAATTATTATTGGCTTTTAAAATAAATTAAGTCACGCAAGACAGTAATAACCTCTGATTAATCGTCATTAATCCTAATTCAAAAGTGTGATTAATGTGATTTGGAAAAAAATATCATTTGCCAGCCCTTAAATATTTAGAAAAAAATGCTAAGTAACAAATTTTGAATAAACAAAATTATAAAATAATTATAAATACTAAATATATGATAAAACACCAAATAAAATGTCTTATGTCACCAGTAAAAAAAACACTACTAATGAGCTGCTAATGACTTTATATTTTTGTTTACCCACAAATTTGCATCCGATAAAAGCAGAGTGGCCGCTAAAAAAATGTCTCCCCAGTCTAAGTCACACCCTTTGTTGCCCTAACTTTGCAGGGTCACAGACAGGACTGTCCCAGCAGGCGGTGCACACTGTGAGAAGAGGCACCCCAAAAGGGCGCTTTGGTCAGTCCAAACACACATTAGACGACACACCAATGGGTTAACATCAAGCACTAGTGCCCTCCCACCATCCACCCCCTCCCAAAATGGACCATCCCATGGATTCACATGACGTGTGTGCATGTGTGTGTGTGTGTGTGTGTGTGTGCGTGTGTGTGTGTGTGTCCCGGTCATATATATATATATAGGACCATGTGGGCTCCGACGTGGAGTTTAGTAGCAAAGACGTTGTGTCGGCTGCAGGCCCTGCCCAAAAAAGACAAGCATTAGCAGGAATATCGGTGCATAGAACAACAGTTCTCCGCCTGTGGGAACTGAGGGACCCCTTCCACAACTCCTCCTTTTCCTCCTCTGTGAAAAGCTGCCCCCCGAAAGAAAAAAAAGAAAAATGGGTGATCTGCTGGAGGACGGCTCGTTCATGTTCACGTCGGAGTCTGTGGGAGAGGGACATCCAGGTAAAGATCACATTTGACATTTGAAATGGTGTGGTTTGTTGTGGTTTAAAGACGCCTGTTTAAGCACGATTGGCATCCCATTCATAGTCACTCATATAGAGCAGTGCTGGTGGGAGGTGGAGCTGCGTGCAAGCGTGGTGTAAGGTTGCATGTTGGTGGAAAAGTGAGTAGCTGAAAAGTTGTGTTTTTTTGCACCATTTAGTGCGGTCTTCCTATTATTGCACAGTTCAAGGGAAGCCATGCACCTTTTTCTCCTCCTCCCCTGTCAATGTGTCAAAGTCCTCCTTGCTACATCGATAATCAGTAAACACACGTAGCAGCTTCACGTGCAAAAATGGCACACGGAAATTATGTAACACACTGAATTTTGATCACTTTTAATGGCAGATTTTTTTTCCCATTGACTTAATGTAATCATACCGTTCATAATTACATATCATTTTTCCAGTACTACTGACTAGTATCTGTGTGCACACTTTATTAAGAATGGATTTTGTGTTGTTATTTTGGAATGGTTAAATAGCATCGCACAGCCTTGGTAGCAAAGACTTGATAACAAACACTTTGTAGGTCTGCTCTCTTCCCACATATGGTGGCTGATTTTAAGGCAATTAGTTTGAGAAAATAATCTACTAAAATAAAATAAAAAATAGAATGCATGACTTTTCCCCGTACTTCAAACAATGATCTTTGCTTATTAAATCACATTTTCATATGATATTTTCATTTTTTAAATATTTTTGGAAAGCTTTTTGGATTAGTTTAGAACACAATATTTTGAGCAAAAAAAAAAAAGTTAAATAATAAGAATTTATTTTGAAATATGTAGTTCAAATAGATTTTCGTATTCTGTTCTAATCTGAATTCTGTTAAATAAAAAAATAAAAAACAATTAAATCAAATACTGAAAGTAAAAAACAAAATACAAATAAAACAATGCTTCTACTTCATACAATTATGTTTGAGTATTAAAAACACATTTTCATATGATATTCTCATTTTCAAAATGTTTATTTAAACTGTTTACATATGTTTTACTTGGGTTAAATATGAGCAAATACAGAAAAAAATATTTTTTAGCAATGCAAAATACATTTAGAAATAATTAATTCGATTCATATTATATCCTGACTTATATTCCCTCAAATAATTTTGAATATTTTTTTGGTTCATGTTAAAAACATTCTGCAAAAAGTTTACATTTTTAAATAAATATATTTTTATTATTAATTTTTAGAACTGCTAATTGTATTTATTTATTCAAATCATTTAAATATTTGTTTTCTATAAATGAGCTTTTAGCAAATATTGCCTAAAAATATATAAAATAAGATCTTTTTTTATTTTATTTTCCCTATTATGTTTGAATGTGAGTGTGAATGTTATCTGTGTTGGCCCTGCGATTAGGTGGCGACTTGTCCAGGGTGTACCCCGCCTTCCGCCCGATTGTAGCTGAGATAGGCTCCAGCGCCCCCCCGCGACCCCGAAGAGAATAAGCGGTAGAAAATGGATGGATGAATGTTTGTATTTTTTTAAATATATATTTTATATTATAGTTTTATTAATTTATATTTATATAAAGTATGTACATTTTATTTTTTAAAAAAGACAGACCAAACACACTAAATCATAATCTATATTTCATTAAGATACAAGAGAATATATATATATATAAATAATAATTCAAAGACATTATTCCAAATCATCTAAGTATTTTTATTAGGTACGTTTTTAGCAAATGTAGCCAAAAATCATAGAAAAATATTTTGCCCACTATATTTCATTTAAAAATATATATTTTCATTTTATATTATTATTTATTTATTATTATTTAAACTATGTACTTTTCATTGTGTTGAACAAAAAACAGACCACAAAATTCTAAATTATAATCAAAATGTTATGAAGATATAAAAATGAATAAATATGTGTATATATATATATATATATATATATATATATATATATATATATATATATATATATATATATATATATATATATATATATATGTGATATGTATGTATATGTGTATACATGTATATATATGTATATGTGTAAATATATGTGTATATATTTATATATGCATCTGTATATATGTATACACATATAAATATATACATACATATTTACACATACGTATATTTATACATATACACACATATACTTATTTATGTATACATATGTATATTTATATCAATCATTTATATACATATGTATATTTATACATATTTATATATGTACATATATGTATATATGTGTGTGTATATATATATATATATATATACTGTATATGTATGTATATATGTGTATATATATATATATATACATGTATGTGAGTATATATATATATATATACATCTATGTATGTATATATATGCATGCATGTGTATGTATGTATGTATATATATATATATATATGTGTGTGTGAGTATATATATATATATATATATATATATATATGTGTGTGTGTATGTATGTATGTGTGTGTGTGTGTGTGTGTGTGTGTGTGTGTACCGGTATATGTATATATATATATATATTTTTTTTATATATATATATAATTTTTTTTTTTTATTATTATTTTTTAATTTATTTAAACTATGTACATTTTATTGTATTGGGAAAAAATACTAAATTATAATCTATATTTTATGAAGTTTTTAAATAATTTCAATATATTTATCCAAATCATTAAAATATTTTTATTAGGTTAGTTTTTAGCAAATGAAGTCCAGAAATGTATAAAAAAAATATTTTGCCCAATATATTTTTATTATTGACATTCATTTTTTATTGACATTTATTTTATTCATTTATAATTATTTAAACTATGTACATTTTATTGTGTTGAGTAAAAAAAACGACTAAAAAGTACTAAATTACAATCCATATTTGTATTATTAAAAGATGAGTACATTTGAAATATCGGTAAGGGCTGAGTGAATGCAAGCATATCCTACTGCTGATGTAAGCCATGTGTTGCATTGCTTCATCATGGTGGTGGTGGTGAGGGGGGGTGCACACAAAGACAGACCCATGAATGGGGGGCGCTCAGTCAGCCATTGTCCCTGCACTGTGCACAAAACACTTCCTGTGTGTGAAACTTGGCACACCCCCTCCCCTTTTTTCCTCGCAGAGCCACACGTGTAAAAGTGAATTCCTGGATTGATTAGTTCTGTCTGACTTGTCACTTCCTTATCCCTGTGTCTTCCCAGACAAGATTTGCGACCAGATCAGCGATGCCGTTCTGGACGCTCACCTCAAGCAGGACCCCGATGCCAAAGTGGCCTGTGGTGGGTAAATTAGGAGCACGTTTCTGTTCACATTCCTGCCCAAATGTCAAAGGTCAACAAGATGTTGCAAACACTCCAGGTGGAATGGAAGTCATTCCACCTAATTCAACTTTTTGAACCTCTTCAATAGCATCAACTTTGTGAACTTGCTGATAACGTTAAGCTGCTGCAAAAGGTCAAAGTTTGAGGAAGCCGAAAAAAAAAAGGCTTGATGTTGATTGTCATCCACAGAGACGGTGTGTAAGACGGGCATGGTGCTGCTCTGCGGAGAGATCACGTCCCGGGCCAACGTTGACTACCAGAAGGTGGTGAGGGAGGCCATCAAACACATCGGCTACGACAACTCCGATAAAGGTGATTCAAAAACAAACATGTCACCAAAGTCCACTATGTGAACCACTACACTACATCAATGCTGTACAAATCATCCATTAATATTTTTGTCTCATAAATTTTTTTTTTTATTATTAATCCCAATGACGTAGAACAATTTGACATATTTTTTTTTAAACATGATTTTAATATGGTCAATACATTAAACAACTATTACAGTAATCAGTCTTTTATCGCTGTTAATTTGTAAAGGACATGACCGCGATAAATAAATTTTTGCGAAGTAAAGTGAATATATTTTTTAAACATTGTTAGAGCCCTCTGGACATGAAATAACACTCTCTAGTCACCTTAAACTATTTCAATCTAATATAGTAATGCTGCCTGAGGCTGAGCCAATCATCAGCCACGATACTGAACAGCGCACTCTGATTGGTTTGGTCTCCTCTAGTGGCCAATACAACTGTAGTTTTTATATTTTCAGTTTATTTACACATGTTTATGTTTGAAAATGCTTAATTTAGGACCAAAAAATAATAATAAAATGCATTTTTTTTAAAAGCGCTGTGGTGAAGCCGCAATATTTAAAGTGTGATGTGGCGAGGTACGACTGAACATTTTATTTTGAAAGACTTTAAACATGTATGACAACCTTTTTTTTTCTGAACATGTGCTTAGGTGAAAAGAGTGGTGTCATTATTACTCAGTTTTAGTTTTTTTATTGTTTTTTTTTAATTACTTTTGTTAATGTTTGTAAAATCTGCACAGCAATCACAGAATTTCCCCATTTTGGGATGAATAAAGTCAATCCTATCCTAATATATTTATATATGAAATGTATTTAATTGTAATATATTTCATAATACATAAATATATTTCATAATACATATATATATATATATATATATATATATATATATATATATATATATACATACATGTGTGTATATATATATATACATACATGTGTGTGTGTATCTATATATATATATATATATATATATATATACATGTGTATATATATATGTATATATATATATATATATATATACATACATGTATATGTATATAAATATACATACATGTGTATATATATATACAAACATGTATATATACATATATACGTGTATATATATATGTGTATATATATATATACAGTATATATATATATATATATATATGCGTATGTATTATATATACGTATATATATGATACTTCCTGTATTTGTTATTAAGATTCATGCATTACTTACTCAGAATTTGATTTTCTAGGAATCGTAACACAAGTGGAGACAAAAAAAAGCACCAGATTTGCGCCAAAATGTAATGATATAGTACGGACCCCAACTCACCACAATAAAAGTGGTCTGAGTAATGTTTTATGTCATGCCAGTAAAAAACTAAGAAGAAGCATAAAGATCCTAGGCACGAGCATAAAATATGTTCTATTGCAGGTTTCGACTACAAGACGTGTAACGTTCTGGTGGCTTTGGAGCAGCAGAGTCCAGACATTGCTCAGGGGGTCCATGTGGACCGCAAGGAGGAGGACATCGGCGCCGGAGACCAGGTAGGCATTACTTGCATAAGTTTAGCTCTTTAAAATATATGAACGCCTACAAGCAAATGGTGCTACAAAACTGGCAGTGATTCCAAACCTTGCATCTTCAGGGTCTGATGTTCGGCTACGCCACAGACGAGACCGAGGAGTGCATGCCTCTCACCATCGTCTTAGCCCACAAGCTCAACTCCAAGATGGCGGAGCTCAGACGCAACGGTACCATCCCTTGGCTGCGCCCGGACTCCAAAACTCAGGTGAGTTTGTGTTGCCAATTCTAAAACAATCCGAACAAAAATCAACTTCAACATGCTCATAAAGCTTCGATAGCGGACGCTTTAATCCCGTAATAAAGCTGAACACCAAGCAAGGGGTAATAACAGGTTTTGGACCGAACCTACTTCCTGTCACATGACCTCCTGTCTGTTCTTCCTCCAATCAGGTGACCGTGCACTACGACCAGAAAGATGGCGCTGTGATCCCCAAGAGGGTCCATACTGTCGTTGTCTCCGTGCAACACGACGACTGCATCTCTCTGGAAGAACAGAAGAAGGTCCTCAGGGAAAAGGTGGGAGATTGATGGATGGATGGATGGATGGAGAGATAGCATCAGCATAGAAATAGGAGTTCAGAACATTCACAGGTCACCATACCCTTAAAATATATATATTTTTTAAATTACAATTAATAAATCATACATTTTTTCCATAAGGCGGTTTCTTATTTGAGGCTCTACACCGCTAAAAACTACAGACTAGAAGGACCTCTGAAAGCTGAAACAATTCCTAATATGCATAAGCTCAAAATAACAGATGCCTGACAATTAATATTACACCCTTTTTTTCACTTTGAAAACACTGTGGTATCTTTGACGTGCACCTTTATCCAAATCTGCATCAAAATCATAAAAATACTAATAGATTATTTTTTTAATAGTTATTTTATATAAATATTTAAGTGTAACAATAAAAATAGGACTTAAAAATATCAAGTTACCATACTAATATTGATACTAAACAAATACATATTTTCTTCCAGTCACTCTCTCACACACACACACACACACACACACACACACACACACACACACACACACACACACACACACACACACACACACACGTGCCAACACACATATGCCAGTGACCTGCACTGACTCAGAAAACTGCTGGGCCCTAAGCAGAATTTTATTTCAAGGGGGTTGTCTTATATTCACGTCGTCTTATATGCCTGTCAATGCGTTACGTGTGGATCGAATGTCAATAGTGTTGGTGTACCTAATGAATTCGGGTCGTCTTGTATGCGGTCGGTATGTTATGTTTGTATTATATGTCAATAGTGTTTGTGTACCTAATGAATTCAGCTTGTCTTATATGCAAGTCAGTTTGTATGTTTGGATTAAATGTCATTAATTCAGGTCGTCATTAATGTGAGTGTCTATATATTGTTGGTGTACCTAATGAATTCAGGTTGTTTTATATGCGGCTCAGCACGTTATGTTTGGATTGAAAGTCAATAGTGTTGGTGCACTTAATGAATTAAGGTCATCATAAATGCGAATGTCCATAGTTTGGTGTACCTAATGAGTTCAGGTCGTCTTATATGCGGGTCAGCACGTTATGTTTGGATTGAAAGTCAATAGTGTTGGTGCACTTAAGGAATTAAGGTTGTCATAAATGTGAATGTCCATAGGTTGGTGTACCTAATGAGTTCAGGTCGTCTTATATGCGGGTCAGTTGGTATGTTTGGATTAAATGTCATGAATTCCGGTTGTCTTGTATGCGGTCAATAGTACGTTATGTTTGTATTAAATGTCAATAGTGTTTGAATACCTAATGAATTCAGCTTGTCTTATATGCGAGTCAGTTTGAATTAAATGTCATGAATTTAGGTCGTCATTAATGTGAGTGTCTATATATTGTTGGTGTACCTAATGAATTCAGGTCGTTTTATATGCGGCTCAGTACATTATGTTTGGATTGAAAGTCAATAGTGTTGGTGCACTTAATGAATTCAGGTTGTCATAAATGCGAATGTCGAAAGGTTGGTGTACCTAATGAATTCAGGTCGTCTTATATGCGGGTCAGTTTGTATGTTTGGATTAAATGTCATGAATTCAGGTCGTCTTGTATGTGGTCAGTACGTTAAGTTTGTGTTAAATGTCAATAGTGTTTGAATACCTAATGAATTCAGCTTGTCTTATATGCGAGTCAGTTTGAATGTTTGAATTAAATGTCATGAATTCAGGTAGTCTTTTATGCGGTCTGTACGTAATGTTTGTATTAAATGTCAATAGTGTTTGAGTACCTAATGCATTCAGCTTGTCATATATGCGAGTCAGTTTGTATGTTTGGATTAAATGTCATGAATTCAGGTCGTCATTAATGTGAGTGTCTATATATTGTTGGTGCACCTAATGAATTCAGGTTGTTTTATATGCGGCTCAGCACGTTATGTTTGGATTGAAAGTCAATAGTGTTGGTACATTTAATGAATTCTGGTCGTCATAAATACGAATGTCCATAGGTTGGTGTACCTAATGAATTCAGGTCGTCTTATATGCGGGTCAGTTTGTATGTTTGGATTAAATGTCATGAATTCAGGTCGTCTTGTATGCGGTCAGTACGTTAAGTTTGTGTTAAATATCAATAGTGTTTGAATACCTAATGAATTCAGCTTGTTTTATATGCGAGTCAGTTCGAATGTTTGGATTAAATGTCATGAATTCAGGTCGCCTTGTATGCGGTCTGTACGTAATGTTTGTGTTAAATGTCAATAGTGTTTGAGTACCTAATGAATTCAGCTTGTCTTATATGTCATGAATTCAGGTCGTCATTAATGTGAGTGTCTATATATTGTTGGTGTACCTAATGAATTCAGGTCGTTTTACATGCGGCTCAGTACATTATGTTTGGATGTCAATAGTGTTGGTGCACTTAATGAATACCTAATGAATTCAGGTCGTCTTATATGCCCATTAGAATGTTTTATTTGAATTGAATGTCAATATTGTTTGTGTACTTATTAACTCAGGGCATCTTTTATGCGCATCAGTACGTTATGTTTGAATCGAATGTCAATAATGTTGGTGTACCTAATGAATTCAGGTTGTTTTATATGCGGCTCAGCACGTTATGTTTGGATTGAAAGTCAATAGTGTTGGTGCACTTAATGAATTAAGGTCATCATAAATGCGAATGTCCATAGGTTGGTGTACCTAATGAGTTCAGGTCGTCTTATATGCGGGTCAGCACGTTATGTTTGGATTGAAAGTCAATAGTGTTGGTGCACTTAAGGAATTAAGGTTGTCATAAATGTGAATGTCCATAGGTTGGTGTACCTAATGAGTTCAGGTCGTCTTATATGCGGGTCAGTTGGTATGTTTGGATTAAATGTCATGAATTCCGGTTGTCTTGTATGCGGTCAATAGTACGTTATGTTTGTATTAAATGTCAATAGTGTTTGAATACCTAATGAATTCAGCTTGTCTTATATGCGAGTCAGTTTGAATTAAATGTCATGAATTTAGGTCGTCATTAATGTGAGTGTCTATATATTGTTGGTGTACCTAATGAATTCAGGTCGTTTTATATGCGGCTCAGTACATTATGTTTGGATTGAAAGTCAATAGTGTTGGTGCACTTAATGAATTCAGGTTGTCATAAATGCGAATGTCGAAAGGTTGGTGTACCTAATGAATTCAGGTCGTCTTATATGCGGGTCAGTTTGTATGTTTGGATTAAATGTCATGAATTCAGGTCGTCTTGTATGTGGTCAGTACGTTAAGTTTGTGTTAAATGTCAATAGTGTTTGAATACCTAATGAATTCAGCTTGTCTTATATGCGAGTCAGTTTGAATGTTTGAATTAAATGTCATGAATTCAGGTAGTCTTTTATGCGGTCTGTACGTAATGTTTGTATTAAATGTCAATAGTGTTTGAGTACCTAATGCATTCAGCTTGTCATATATGCGAGTCAGTTTGTATGTTTGGATTAAATGTCATGAATTCAGGTCGTCATTAATGTGAGTGTCTATATATTGTTGGTGCACCTAATGAATTCAGGTTGTTTTATATGCGGCTCAGCACGTTATGTTTGGATTGAAAGTCAATAGTGTTGGTACATTTAATGAATTCTGGTCGTCATAAATACGAATGTCCATAGGTTGGTGTACCTAATGAATTCAGGTCGTCTTATATGCGGGTCAGTTTGTATGTTTGGATTAAATGTCATGAATTCAGGTCGTCTTGTATGCGGTCAGTACGTTAAGTTTGTGTTAAATATCAATAGTGTTTGAATACCTAATGAATTCAGCTTGTTTTATATGCGAGTCAGTTCGAATGTTTGGATTAAATGTCATGAATTCAGGTCGCCTTGTATGCGGTCTGTACGTAATGTTTGTGTTAAATGTCAATAGTGTTTGAGTACCTAATGAATTCAGCTTGTCTTATATGTCATGAATTCAGGTCGTCATTAATGTGAGTGTCTATATATTGTTGGTGTACCTAATGAATTCAGGTCGTTTTACATGCGGCTCAGTACATTATGTTTGGATGTCAATAGTGTTGGTGCACTTAATGAATACCTAATGAATTCAGGTCGTCTTATATGCCCATTAGAATGTTTTATTTGAATTGAATGTCAATATTGTTTGTGTACTTATTAACTCAGGGCATCTTTTATGCGCATCAGTACGTTATGTTTGAATCGAATGTCAATAATGTTGGTGTACCTAGTGAATTCAGGTCGTCTTATATGCAGGTCAGTTTGCATGTTTGAATTAAATGTTGTGAATTCAGGTCGTCATAAATGCGAGTATCAATCGTGTTGGTTTACCTAATAAATTCAGCTCATTTTATATGCTCATCAGAAACTTATGTTTGGATTGTGTGTCGAAAGTGTTCAGGGTTTCCCCGAAACTGCCAAGGGGGGCGTGGTCACAATGACGTCATCGAGTAATTTGCATAATCTGTTATGATGCCATGATTTTCTTTGAAAAGGCTAAAAAATTGATACATACATTTAAAACAAATCTGTTTTTATTAATTAGTATAAACATGTATTTTTTTTATCGTTTTGCCATATTCTCAATTGTTGCTGCTTTTTGAGAATTTTTTTTCAAAAGCGCGGTTTTTGGTGATCAAAATATTTTTTCGGTGGTCAAGTTTTCGGTACATCACTTGTCAATAGTGCAGAAATAATAGGCTATGTATATATATATATCAATTCATACTGTAACGACCTGCTAATGTTAATGTTTTATGTTTGCGTGGTTTGGATTTGATGTCGGTTTTTCCCAGGTTTACAAACACACCGCCCGTGCATGAAAGGTGATTGGCAGAGAATAGGGAAGTGTTGTTGTGTGTCGGGAGACGAAAGTGTTTTCACGGGGAGGTAAAACCTGTTGGAGTTGTGCCGTTGTTATCATAAGATTGGTAATAAAAGTTAAAAATAGCGTCGGACTTAGCGTCTTTTTTTGTGGCGGCTACAATATATTATATTACTTTAATTTGTTTGAGTAAAAAAATATATATATATTATTACATTAAGGGGAAACTCTGCTGTTGGTGTACCTCATGAAGTACTAACTTGTGTGTTTTTTAACAGGTGATCAATGCGGTGGTGCCCGCCAAGTACTTGGACGATAAGACAGTCTACCACCTGCAGCCCAGCGGCCGCTTTGTCATCGGTGGACCTCAGGTAACCCCACCAGGCCCAGACCACCATGAAACGGAAGCCAAATGGAGTGTGACCTTATTTTTGTGTCGTCCATTAGGGAGATGCCGGCGTCACGGGCCGCAAGATCATCGTGGACACGTACGGGGGCTGGGGCGCTCACGGGGGCGGAGCTTTCTCGGGCAAAGACTTCTCCAAAGTGGACCGCTCGGCCGCTTACGCCGCTCGCTGGGTGGCCAAGTCTCTGGTCAGGGCCAAGCTGTGCAGGAGGGTCCTGGTCCAGGTGGGACTTCTTGTCTTGTCAAACCGCATTCAGTGATAAACAAAGGCTTCATCACGCTGACGTCCTAACAGGTGTCCTACGCCATCGGGGTGGCTCACCCGCTGTCCATCTCGTTGTTCACCTACGGCTCGTCCAAAAAAACGGAGTCGGAGCTTCTCCACATCGTCAACAAGAACTTTGACCTGAGGCCAGGAGTCATTGTCAGGTAAACAAAGTCACATAACATGCTTTTAGACTATAAAAATGGGAGCCATTACCTCCCTGCTTGGTACTCAGCATCAAGGGTTGGAATTGGGGGTTAAATCACCAAAAATGATTCCCGGGCACGGCCACTGCTGCTGCTCACTGCTCCCCTCACCTCCCAGGAGGTGATCAAGGGTGATGGGTCAAATGCAGAGAATAATTTCGCCACACCGTGTGTGTGACAATCATTGGTACTTTAACTTTTTTAACTTGAACTTTTTGGTGTTTCCCCCAACTGAAGTTCACATATTTACCACTAGAGGCCGACAAAGATTACTTGTTTTCTACACTTTTTGCTATGGCAGTACCCTATTTTCCGGACTATAAGGCACACTTAAAATCTTTTTTTTTCTCAAAACTCGACAATGCGTCTTATAACCCGGTGCGCCTAATGTACGTAATAATTCTGGTTTTGCTTACCGACCTCGAAGCTATTTTATTTGGTACATGGTGAAAGGATAAGTGTGACCAGTAGATGGCAGTCAAACATAAGAGATACGTGTAGACTGCAATATGACTCAAGTAAACAACACCAACATTGTATATGTTCCATTGAAAATATAGAACATTACACATGACGCTCAAAAATCTATCAAAATGTTTTAGTGCGACTTTGGTAAGCAATGAAGCCACACCGCTTGATGGATTGTACTGTGTTTCAACATACGAGTATTATTATGGTGTGTGTATAAGGTAAGACATATTATCTGGCGTTTTGTTTCGCAATATTATGCAAAAGCAACTTTTCTTACCTTCTGGTACCTCCATCCATCCATCCATTTTCTACCGCTTGTCCCTTTTGGGGTCGCAGGGGGTGCTGGAGCCTATCTCAGCTGCATTCGGGCGGAAGGCAGGGTACACCCTGGACAAGTCGCCACCTCATCGCAGGGCCAACACAGATAGAAAAACAACATTCACACACTCAAAAAAATGACTCATTGGATGAACTCAATTAAAATGAGGGCAGAATTTCCATCCAACAAATATATGTTGCCCTAACTCAAAATTAGTACATTCTCGCAATACAATAAAAATTAGTTAGTCCAACTAAGTTTTAGCAAATAAAGCCAAAATGAAATTATTGCAATAACTTAGTGAAATTGGTTTACATTTGTCAGACTAATTTTTTAACAAATACAGCTCAAATTAAATTATTTGGGTTACTAAGCGAAATTGATTTATATGTGCCCAACTCAAAATTGATTGGAAATTAAGCAAGCTAAAAATCACCCTTTATCACATAAAAACACATCAGACAAAACCTGGTTGGTATTTGTAATGTAGAATAATCCTAAATTCAACAATCTTGAATATAACACCACAAGATGTCAAAGTTACTTGCAAACACAAACCAAAATGTTGAATTTCAGTGAAAACAAAACATCAAGAAGTCAATTTTACAAAAAGACCAAGATGTCAGGTTTGCATACCAACACAGACCAAGAACTTAGTTTTATATTAACAAAGATGTCAAATGTACTTGATACAAAGCACAGAGAAGTCATTCTTAGTTATAAAACACCAAGAAACAGTTTGACCTTTTTTTAAATAACTCGAGGCAAACTTTATGAGAAATGGTTCTCCAAAATAGCTTAAAGTGGTGTAAAATTAACACTGAGCGCCACAAAGGAAACTTGCTGATCTGTATTTGGGATCTGCATAAGTCCTGAAAATTTGCGTGCGTCCGCCTTTGTAATCCGTAGTGACCGTAGTCGATAAGCTTCTTCTTTTTCTCTATCTTCTTGTTATGAGACATTCATCCTCCGCTGTTGCCATTTCTAATATAAAGTAGTGTAAAGTTCTTACTTATATATGTCAGTAAACTCGCCATGAAAGTGCTAAAACATACCGGTGTAGTGACTTTACATTATTCACCCAAGGAACTTTAGTTATTAGAGAGTTCCGGTCGGACGGTTTTTCACGGGACACATTTCCGGCGGATGAGGAGATGCTGCTCCATTATTGATTGAAGTAAAGTCTGAATGTCATTAAAACAGTTAGCTCCATCTTTTGACACTTCTTCCACTCCCGTCCTTGCACGCTACACCGCTACAACAAAGATGACGGGGAGAAGACGCTGTCGAAGGTGAGCCACGTAAATAAGACCGCCCGCAAAACGGCGCATCCTGAAGCGACTGTCAGAAAGCGGCTTGAAGATGATCTGTAAAACATCATCTATGCAACATTTTGAGCAAAGAACCACCATCACATGTTATGTAGACCACAAGGAAGTGTTTTACATTTAGAAAAATAATAATAATATGACTCCTTTAATGCGCCTTATATATAGAAAAAAAAGATAGAAAATAGAGCATTCATCGGCAGTGCGCTTTATAATCCGGTGCGCCCTATGGTCTGGAAAATACTGTATCTTATAACAATGATCCATAATAGACTTTTTAAAATGTGTAATAAAAAACAACCTTACACAGTCGTCTGTTGCTACTTTTTACTTAGAATATTATTTCCGTCAGCATATTCTACAACATTTTTGGCCTAAATTAAAGCTTTTTCAAGCATCAAAATGTCGAAAAAAAAATTACAAATCAATACTAGGCTAGTATTGCTCACTAGATGAGACCAAACCAAACCTATAAAAAAACAGGGTTGACAAAACGCCATAAAATATATATATATATATATGTGTGTGTGTGTATATATATACATATATACATATGTGTGTATATATATATATATATATATACATATATATCCACACACACATACAGTATATATACATATATACACGTATATCCACACACACACATATATATATACGTATATCCACACACACACACACATATGGTAAATGGGTTATACTTGTATAGCGCATTTCTACCTTTTTTTAAGGAATTCAAAGCTATTTGACACGATTTCCACATTCACCCATTCACACACACATTCACACACTGATGGCAGGAGCTGCCATGCAAGGCGCTAACCAGGACCCATCAGGAGCAAGGGTGAAGTGTCTTGCTCAAGGACACAACGAACGTGACTAGGATGGTAGAAGGTGGGGATTGAACCAGGAACCCTCAGATTGCTGGCACAGCCACTCTCCCAACTTTGCCACGGCGTCCCCCAACACACACACATATATATATATATATATATATATATATATATATATATATATATATATATATATATATATATATATATATATATATATATATATATATATATATATATATATATATAAATATATATATACACACACACACACACACACACACATATATACTGTACATATACACACATATATACACGCACACACACACACATACCATATTTTTCGGACTATAAGTCGCAGTTTTTTTCATAGTTTGGCCGGGGGTGCGACTTATACTCAGGAGCGACTTATGTGTGAAATTATTAACACATTACCGTAAAATATCAAATAATATTATTTATCTCATTCACGTAAGAGACTAGACGTATAAGATTTCATGGGATTTAGCGATTAGGAGTGACAGATTGTTTGGTAAACGTATAGCATGTTCTATATGTTATAGTTATTTGAATGACTCTTACCATAATATGTTACGTTAACATACCAGGCACGTTCTCAGTTGGTTATTTATGCCTCATATAACGTACACTTATTCAGCCTGTTGTTCACTATTCTTTATTTATTTTAAATTGCCTTTCAAATGTCTATTCTTGGTGTTGGGTTTTGTCAAATAAATTTCCCCAAAAAATGCGACTTATACTCCAGTGCGACTTATATATGTTTTTTTCCTTCTTTATTATGCATTTTTCGGCCGGTGCGACTTATACTCCGGAGCGACTTATACTCCGAAAAATACGGTATATATATTTATATACACACACACACACATATACATATATATGACTTGCTTTTAACACTTTGATGACCCTTTTGGATCCCCGCGACATGCAACATTAGCCAAAATTGAGGGAGCCCTAATGGTTAATATCAAAATGGCCCCCATGCTGTGGAAATAAGTGGAAAAAGTTTGGACACCCCTGATCTACACTGTGCACTAAGTTAAGTTAAAGTACCAATGACATACTTGCCAACCCTCCCGGATTTTCCGGGAGACTCCCGAAATTCAGCGCCTCTCCCGAAAACCTCACGGGACACATTTTCTCCCGAAAATCTCTCGAAATTCAGGCGGACCTGGAGGCCACGCCCCCTCCAGCTCCATGCGGACCTGGAGGGTCCGCATGGAGCAATGTTGTTGTAATATATTGAGTTGAAGGCAATAAACAGGCGAGGGGATGAAGTACGTCTCTTTACTGTAGACTTCAGAACAGACTCACACACTTGACGTCAGGTGCGCAACACCACGTAAATCGTTGGCCAACCAAAAAGTAACCCCAGTACGCTATAGCCAACATTCACCAGGAGATAGCAACAGACAAACATAGATCACTCTATTACATTCCAGTCTCTCCATGTTTTCTCGCCATGGTAACATGTGATCCACATGCACTGTGCGCTGTCTCTGTCCCTCTTGATATAGATATATATGTATATATATATACCGTATATATATATATATATATATATATATATATATATATATATATATAAGAAAATACTTCACTTTCAGTGAAATATATATATATATATATATATATATATTTTACTATATATATATATATATATATATATATATATATATATATATATATATGAAATACTTGACTTGGTGAATTCTAGCTGTAAATATACTCCTTCCCTCTTAGCCAAGCCCCCAACCACGCCCCCGCCCCACCCCGACCTCCCGAAATCGGAGGTCTCAAGGTTGGCAAGTATGACCAATGATTGCCACACACACACACACACACTAGGTGTGGTGAAATGTGTCCTCTGCATTCGACCCATCCCTTTGTTCACCCCCTGGGAGGTGAGGGGAGCAGTGAGCAGCCCAATTGTTGATACACATATTGTATTGCATATCATTGTTGCTGTGGGTACGTCTAAATAAACCTTTTTTTTTTAATATATATTATTTTGTACAATTAGAGGATGTCCGTTGGGATTTATTGTGGTTGTTGTGTTCTGCTAATCACGTTTGCAGTATTGATATTTAAAGACTGCTCCAATTGTGCCTGCAGGGAACTGCAGCTGAAGAGGCCCATCTACCAACAGACCGCCACCTACGGTCACTTTGGCCGGCCAGAGTTTTCCTGGGAGGTTCCCAAAAAGCTTATTTTGTAGAACGCTCAACTTAAATAAGCCAGAAAGATGAATCAAACCAAAGTTATGCAGGGGGATAGGAGGATATATAATGTGAAGGACATCTAATGGGAGACATCTTTCATCCTATTAGCCTGGTGCTTATTTCCCCGACTCCCGTATTTTTTTAAATAAATGTAGATTTACAAATCACCACAACCTCAATGAATGTACAATAGACGTTGTTTTTGTTGTTGTAATCATTAAAACAAAGCCGTGCTCAACAAACAGGTCAATAAATAAGACACAGGGAGCGCGATGGTCTGCTCTCACAAGCATGTTACAATCAACCAAACTGTAAAATAGCCTTTGCTTTATTTTCCCAACTGCTGTGCTTCAGTGTACGGAGCCCCTAAAGGGACATGGAGGAAATCTATTTTTATTTTTTTATAATTCATTTTTATTTTTTTTAGACATGTATCTCGTGCGCACGAGAAACTTTTTCTAAAGTTATAAAAAAAAATAATAATAATAATAATAAAACATTTTTTAGACATGTATCTCATGCGCAAAAGATAGTTTCCCTTGCGCACAAGATACATGTCTAAAAAAAAAAAAAAAAATTATAAATTGGGGATTTTTTTTTTTATAATTCTTTTTTTTGTTTTTAGACATGTATCTCGTGCGCACGAGAAACTTTTTCTAAAGTTATATATAAAAAAAAAAAATTATAATTTTTTTTAGACATGTATCTCATGCCCAAAAAACTTTTTCTAAAGTTATATTAAAAAAATGTATAATTTTTTTTTTAGACGTATCTCGTGCGCACGAAAAAACTCTTGTGCGAACGAGATACATGTCTAAAAACATATATATATATAATTTTTTTTTTTTTTTATAACTTTATAAAAAGTTTCTCGTGCGCACGAGAGTTTCCCTTGCGCACAAGATACATGTCTTAAAAAAAAAAAAATTATAAATTGGGGGAATTTTTTTTTTTTTATAATTCTTTTATTTTTTTAATTATTTTTTTAGACATGTATCTCGTGCGCACAAGAAACTTTTTCTAAAGTTATATAAAAAACAAATGTATATATTTTTTTTTAGACATATCTCGTGCGCACGAAAAAACTATCTTGTGCGCACGAGATACATGTCTAAAAAAATAAATATAAAAAAATTTTTTAATATAACTTTATAAAAAGTTTCTCGTGCGCACGAGATAGTTTCCCTTGCGCACAAGATACATGTCTAAAAAAAAAAATTATAAATTTGGGGAAAACATTTTTTTTTATAATTCTTTTTTTTGTATTTTTTTTTTGTTTGTAGACATGTATCTCGTGCGCACGAGAAACTTTTTCTAAAGTTATATATAAAAAAAATAATTTATAATTTTTTTAGACATGTATCTTGTGCGCAAAAAACTTTCTAAAGTTATATTAAAAAAAAAGTATAATTTTTTTTTTTAGACGTATCTCGTGCGCACAAAAAAACTATCGTGCGCACGAGATACATGTCTAAAAAAATATATATATAATTTTTTTTTTTTATAACTTTACAAAAAGTTTCTCGTGTGCACGAGTTACATGTCTAAAAAAAAATAAAATTCCCCCATGTCCCTTTCGGGCTCTGTATCAGTGCCTTCACACCTCGTCTGTTTGTCTGCAACTCTTCTCATTTTAAACTATTTCCACTCAAACCGCTTTCTTTGTGGGCCTCCAGAACAAACGCACAAGTTCATCTAAAAGAGTCAGAACATGTGTTTCTACGGGCATTTTGACTTTTTTCACCACGTCTTAATTTCTACAGAGTATATTAATTCCTCAGTGCTGAGCCTTTACCAACAGCCCAGTGTTGTTTTTATTTTTGAAGAATATTACTTTTATGAGTTGTGTTGATCCATGTCCTTGATACTGTCATCTTTTTTGTTGGCAAAGTAACCGGACAGTGTAAATAATTAAACACAGAAAATTAAAGATGTCAATTGTCCAAATTGTGTGTATTTTTGTGTGTGTGTGTGTGTCAGAGGTGGGTAGTAACGCGCTACATTTACTCCGTTACATCTACTTGAGTAACTTTTGGGATAAATTGTACTTCTAAGAGTAGTTTTAATGCAACATACTTTTACTTGAGTATATTTATAGAGAAGAAACGCTACTTTTACTCCGCTCCATTTATCTACATTCAGCTACTGATTTTTATCGATCTGTTAATGCACACTTTGTTTGTTTTGGTCTGTTATGAATCACTGTCAAATGTACATCGTGTGGAGACATTTATTAACGCACTGCAGCCTCATAGACAGACAGAGATACACACACACACACACACACACACTCACGCATGCATACAAATACCAATCAGAAGTGCACAAGTGTGTTCCCAGGTGCAGCCCACACCTATCAGTTTATGGTTTGCGTAAAGGCTAACTTGTTATTTTCCTTTGTAATCTCTGCCTACTGAGCCTATGGTGCTGTTAAGTTATTGTGGCTCAATTTGCCTTCATTTTTTTTAATGTTAATGTATTATTATTTAATATATATTATTGTTTTAGTTGCTTAAGAGATATTCCTGGCTCTGAATTTGCTCATTGCTATTTTTATGTTTTTGTGCATTATTTGTTGCCGTCATCATTAAACGAACAGGTTACTCATCAGTTACTCAGTACTTGAGTAATTTTTTCACAACATACTTTTTACTTTTACTCAAGTCAATATTTGAATGACTACTCCTTACTTTTACTTGAGTAATAAATCTCTAAAGTAACAGTACTCTTACTTGAGTACAATTTCTGGCTACTCTACCCACCTCTGGTGTGTGTGTCCATGAAGAAAAACAGTGGATTTTAAGAGAATGGTTTATTTGTTGAACATTAAGGCGTACGTACAGTATACAATCATACAAGACATGTCATCAAAATAGAATTTACAACCTAAAATCCTCTTTGGTTTACATCAAAGTAGCACAAAATAATAATAATAATAAGGCACGTAGGCAGCGTGTTGCATTTTGATAAGATTATTGAATATATATTTATTTTTGTGAGGTTTTAAAGGTAAACTATTCCAGATGCTCTTGCTATTTTCCTACTGATTGCATGACTAATATTCAACATTGGTGAGCAGCGCAAGCGTACAATCAGACTTGATTAAAAAGAAATGATAAAAGCATCTACACAAAATATACAAAACGCGACAAGATAATATAAAAATACAAAAAAGTGATGAGAGAGCGGATTCTGCTTGGAATGCAGCTGACACTTTCCTGAGTGCAAAGATCAGTAAACAAGAAAATGATGGGGAAAGTTGAAATTGAGGACGCTTGTAGGCAAATAATATCTTTCTTTCAGCTTGTAAAACAAAATGTTTATAAAGTGATTGTTTAGAGTAGCAAAACAATGCATTTAGTAATTAAAAAAAAGACGAAACCTCACACTTAAAGTCGAGGAAGGGAGGAGCCTGCCCAAGCTGCAATGAGAGCTTTGACCAGCAGAGGGAGACAAAGACGCGTCAAACATGTCGCTGTTCGGTCTGCTGATATTGCATCGAAGTCCTCTGGGCCGAACAACCGAAGCACTTCGGGAATACGCGGCAAAAAAAAAAGTGTAGACTGACGTCATTGTCACTCACAGGTGGGTTATGAATAATACATGTTACAGGTACAGAAAGCAGAAGTAATCTGCATGACGCAAGACATGTTTTACATGTCTAAGTGCAGACACAACATTAGGTACACCTACTTACATCTAAAAAAGATGCCTTTACAAAGATAAGCGTGATAATAAAAAAAATAATGACAAAAAAGAAGGGACTGTAATTTTATGCAGTTTCTTGGTGATTTGCTGCCAATTTGCTACACAAACTGCTATAGCTGCAAATATTTTATTAGCCAAAGGAACCAAAGCAAATACTTTTGTTTGATATCAAAATAAAAAAAATACTTGATTGATTGATTTTGACTTTCAATCATTAAACCCTCGATGCACCTTAAGAGACCATTATAAATATTCTGCTGTTTGATTCTCAATGGAGACGCTTGTCCAGCATTTGTTTATTATTATTGACATTATTATTTTTCTTTAAATATCATTATTCCTTCTATATTAAAAGGCAACAACAACAAGAGATTGGCATGTGTCAACACTCAGTACTCTTGGGACCAGTTTGGTACCACTGACTTCTGTTGTAACAATACACACTTTTGTGACACGGACCGTTTTGGGACCTGAGGGAAAATGTGCACTTCATATTTTATGTTTTTTTTGCCATTAAAAAGGGCATAACATAATTAAAAAATATATATATATATATATATACACACTGTATATACGTATATATAATATCATTAATAATACAGAAATATTTATCCATCTACTATATATGTATATATAATATAAATAATCATATGAAATATGACATACTTCACCAATTATTATTATTAAATTATCATTATTTATTTATTTTTATTGTGATTACTTATGGAGTATATTGTGAATAAACTGTGAACAGGAAGTGAACAAAAAGTTTTAGCAACTGTTATGTAAAAGAAAAGGGGTAGGATTAAATAAGCTCTGCTTCTTCCTACTCCTTTTCGAACATGTTGAAAAGAGAAACTGGAAATTGTGATGTATCATGTTGTATGCTTGCATGTTCGAAATAAACTCAAACTCAAAAAAACTCATAATAATAATTAACAAAATAATAACAGCACGGTGGTAGAGGGGTTAGTGCGTCTGCCTCACTATACAAATGTCCTGAGTAGTCCTGAGTTCAATCCCGGGCTCGGGATCTTTCTGTGTGGAGTTTGCATGTTCTTTGTCTGTGTTATTATTATTATTGGCTTTTATCTAGTTTGCACTTTGTCTGTATTATTACTATTATCATTATTATCGACTCATTCTATTTTATATTTTCCTATTTTAATGATGTTGGATCTGTGTTGTTGTTGTTGTTGGGGACAAGTGTTGTAAATGAGCTTTGGCTACAAACACTATGATGCATACATTGGATAACTGTTTCAGATGTCTATGTTTTTTTATCTGTCCCTATTTCAAATAAACCTCTATAATCAGTTGCAGTACTGCAGGTGTACCTAACGAGATGTCCGCTCGGCAAAAACAAACAAAATGAGAGCAGAATATTGCTTATCGTTAGTGTGACGTTCGGAGGCTTGTCGTGGAGATAGTTAGTACCGAGGCCACACTGAGTTTTTGGCACACAATGTTTACAGTTAACATGGAGGCCAGGACACAACATCTTCTCCCCCCCCCCCCCCCCTTGCCAATGCAGCCTGACGTGAGAGCTAATCATTCAGTCCTGAGAGTAGGAAAAAGGGATAGCCGATGAGATGCAGACTTCCCGCGACAGGATCGGATTAGCAAGCGGGCTTAATTGTGACGTCTCGTGTTCTTTGGCAGACAACAGAATACAGTTTGAGGTCCAGTTGTGTTTTCCACTTGAAAATACACCAATCCTGCATGAGGCACTGGGAGTAGAAAATAAAAAAACAGTGATATCCACGGCACCTGGATGTGAGCGGAAGGAAGAGATCTGTTGGTGCATGTATGGAAGATGGCCAACTTAACCACCGAATCCCCTTCTGGTTTCCTTACAGTTACTGGTTTCTGAGAAAAATATTGTCCTTTAAATCAGTCATCCCAGAGCTTTTCTCGGCTGCCTCCAACTATCAACGAAACAGCCTTAAGTCGGGTGTTAATGCCCAGGGTTTTCTTGCACTTTAATACAGTACATGGTTGCTATATAAAAGGGGACCTGTTATGCAAATTAGGAATTTGTCTCCAATGAACTGCACTTTTTTTTTTTTTTGTATTATTTCCCCATCATTCACAATCCCTACGTAAGACAAGAACACGTTTCTCTTTTTTTTAGGCATTCTAATTAGTAATATACGGTGGCGAATAGAGATGTCCGATAATATCGGGCTGCCGACATTATCGGCCGATAAATGCTTTAAAATGTAATATCGGAAATTATCGGTTTCAAAAAGTAAAATGTATGACTTTTTAAAACGCCGCTGTACGGAGTGGTACACGGACATAGGGTGAAGTACAGAGCGCCAATAAACCTTAAAGGCACTGCCTTTGCATAATACCTATGGCTTTTCACACACACACAAGTGAATGCCAAGCATACTTGGTCAACAGCCATACAGGTCACACTGAGGGTGGCCGTATAAACAACTTTAACACTGTTACAAATATGCGCCCCACTGTGAACCCACACCAAACAAGAATGACAAACACATTTCGGGAGAACATCCGCACCGTAACACAACATAAACACAACAGAACAAATACCCAGAAGCCCTTGCAGCACTAACTCTTTCGGGATGCTACAATACACACACCCCGCCCACCTCAACCTCCTCATGCTCTCTCAGGGAGAGCATGACCCAAATTCCAAGCTGCTGTTTTGAGGCATGTTAAAAAAAAATAATGCACTTTGTGACTTCAATAATAAATATGGAAGTGCCATGTTGGCATTTTTTTCTCCATAACTTAAATTGATTTATTTTGGAAAACCTTGTTACATGTGAAGTGAATTACATTTATATAGCGCTTTTTCTCAAGTGACTCAAAGCGCTTTACATTGTGAAACCCAATATCTAAGTTACATTTAAACCAGTGTGGGTGGCACTGGGAGCAGGTGGGTGAAGTGTCTTGCCCAAGGACACAAAAGCAGTGACTAGGATGGCGGAAGCGGGGATCGAACCTGCAACCCTCAAGTTGCTGGTACGGCCGCTCTACCAAGCGAGTTATACCGCCCCTGGATGCATTAAACATTGTTTAATGCAAGTACAGAGCGCCAATGAACCTTAAAGGCACTGCCTTTGCATAATACCTATGGCTTTTCACACACACACAAGTGAATGCCACGCATACTTGGTCAACAGCCATACAGGTCACACTGAGGGTGGCCGTATAAACAACTTTAACGCTGGATGCATTAAACATTGTTTAATGCATCCAGCGGGGCATCACAATAAAATTAGGCATAATGTGTTAAATCCACGACTGTATATATTGGTATCGGTTGATATCGGAATCGGATATCAGCAAAAAAGCCATTATCGGACATGTCTAGTTGCGAACAATGCAGCTCATTGGAAGTATTGTATTGTACCAATAAAGCATTTAAAAAAAAAAATCCAAAACCACTAAAAACAATCAATTTATATCTCGTGACCTGCATATTAACCAAGTTTTAGCGATATTTGTTATTATAAGCGCTAGCACAGAGGAACTACTTTTGTTATTATAAGCGCTAAAGCCGAGGAACTACTTTGAGCGGTGCAGTGTGATCACAGTTAGCGAACTAGCATATGCAGCTATTGACATAGTGACAATCAACTTAGACCCGGAGATGGCGAGAAAGACGTTTGTTTACAAAAAAAAGTGCAGTTCCGGTTTAAGTTCATTTAAAGTATGTAAGTAAGCAAGTAATAACCTGTGATTAATCATGATTAATCCAAATTCAAAAGTGTGATTAACCTAATTTAAAAAAATATATCATTTTACATAAACATATATATATATCCATCCATCCATCCATTTTCTACCGCTTGTCCCAAACATACATACATACATACATATATATATATACATATATATATGTACATATATATACATATACATATATATATATATATTTACATATATATACATACATATATATATATATATATATATATATATATATGTATATATATACACCGGTGTATATATATGTATGTATATATACATATATATATGTATATGTATATATATATATATATATATATATATATATATATATATATATATATATATATATATATATATATATATTAGGGCTGCAACTAACAATTAATTTGATAATCGATTAATCTGTAGATTATTACTTCGATTAATCGATTAATAATCGGATAAAAGAGACAAACTACATTTCTATCCTTTCCAGTATTTTATTGGAAAAAAACAGCATACTGGCACCATACTTATTTTGATTATTGTTTCTCAGCTGTTTGTACATGTTGCATTTATAAAGGTTTATAAAAAAAAATTAAAAAATAAAACAAAAAATTTAAAAAAATTAAATTAAATTGCCTCTGCGCATGCGCATTGCATAGATCCAACGAATCGATGACTAAATTAATCGCCAACTATTTTTATAATCAATTTTAATCGATTAGTTGTTGCAGCCCTAATATATATATATATATATATATATATATATATATATATATACACACACGCACACACACACACACACACACACAGACAGTAAAGGCCAAAAGTTTGGACACACCTTCTCATTTCAATGCGTTTTCTTTATTTTCATGACTATTTACATTGTAGATTGTCACTGAAGGCATCACAACCATGACACCTGCAAAGTGAAAACCCTTTCAGGTGACTACCTCTTGAAGCTCATCGAGAGAATGCCAAGAGTGTCCAAAGAAGTAATCAGAGCAAAGGGTGGCTATTTTGAAGAAACTAGAATATAAAACATGTTTTCAGTTATTTCACCTTTTTTGTTAAAGTACATAACTCCACATGTTTTCATTCATAGTTGTGATGCCTTCAGTGACAATCTACAATGTAAATAGTCATGAAAATAAAGAAAACACATTGAATGAGAAGGTGTGTCCAAACTTTTGGCCTGTACTGTGTACACACACGCACATAACAGGTCCCCTTTAATATTGTAAAAACGTCCCACTCCAGGACAGTCAATAACAGTTATACGCTTTTAGACATCCTCCTTTCAAGAGTTATACATTTGGGAACAAAATAGCCCTGTTATGTAAAACTAACGTCCACTGGAAGGGTTGCTGGCTCTCAGGAGGATATGAGAACATTACGACAGCTTATTGCATCTCAGGTCTGACCTTCCTCGCTCTGTAACCACCAGACAATACTGTCAGCTCGGCCGTCCAGCAGCCTCTATTCTTTTTTTTCTTTTTTTTTAAGCCACAAGCGCACTCACCAAATGAAAAGGCAATCACCTGAAGAGTAACTCATCCAAGGTCACTTGTTGAGACAGGAGAGGGTGAGCACAGTTTTTCTTCTATCTGACGGACCTACAACGCTCCTACGATAATCACTGAAGGCAGGGCTGGCTGGATGGCTGGCTGGCTGGCAAATTTGGTTTCACACTTGTGCAAAATGCAGTTAGCTTCTTGGAGACAAGAAATACAAAAAAAGCGTCAATGTACAGTAATGAGAAGATGAGCTCTTTTGCTCGGGTTTGGACCGCAGCATCCGCTCAGTCTGGGGCTGCTGCCTTGGTCTGCTTGAGTTCAAAGCGTCACCAGATGAATTATTCAACTCGTTTGACAACCCGAGCTTGAGGAAGGGTTATCACGTGTGTGTGTGTGTGTGTGTGTGTGTGTGTGTGTGTGTGTGTGTGTGTGTGTGTGTGTGTGTGTGTGTGTGTGTGTGTGTGTGTGTGTGTGTGTGTGTGTGTGTGTGTGTGTGTGTGTGTGTGTGTGTGTGTGTGTGTGTGTGTGTGGCCGGTGTGACCGAGCCAGCGCGGCCAGCTAGAGTATGGACATATTTTCCGTGGGGTGTGAGTGCGGTTGCGAGTGTGGGCTCGGACCTCCCAGTGTTCCCAGTGCGTCCACCTTGTGTTCCCGCCCCAGGGAGCCTCCTCCTCCTCTGGCCAGCACCACCATGGTGGCGCCTGACATGCCGGCAAACTCGAAGGCGAACGTGCCGTAGAAGAGCATGATGATGACGCAGAAGACCCATTCGAAGATGGCGGAGGCGTGCTGCAGGACATAGCTCTCCTGACAGAAAAACACGCCGCCTGAGGACTCTGTTAAGGAAAGTTCAACATACTGCTTATCAAAAGCGTTGGATGAAAAATGAGGCCTGGACAACAGTGTTTGCGCAATATAGTTGATAGAAATTTGGCCGACGAGAGAGATTTTGATCGTTATATCGCAGGGGTGTCAAACTCATTTCAGCTGCATGGAGGAAAATCTGTGCACATGCGGGCCAGACTATTAAAATCATGGCATTAAAACTAAAAAAATAAAGACAACTTCAGATTGTTTTCCAACTATCAACATTGCAGAGGATATGAAACAGCCCTAAGTCGGGTGATAATGCCCAGGGTTTTCTTGCACTTTAAGCACTTACAGTACATGGTTGCTATATAAAAGGGGACCTGTTATGCAAATTAGGAATTTGTCCCCAATGAACTGCACTTTTGTTGTTGTTGCATTATTTCCCCATCATTCACAATCCCTATGTAAGACAAGAACACGTTTCTCTTTTTTTTTTAGGCATTCTAATTAGTAATATACGGTGGCGAATAGAGACGTCCGATAATATCGGGCTGCCGACATTATCGGCCGATAAATGCTTTAAAGTGTAACATCGGAAATTATCGGTATCGGTTCGGAAATTATCGGTTTCAAAAAGTAAAATGTATGACTTTTTCAAACGCCGCTGTACGGAGTGGTACACGGACGTAGGGAGAAGTACAGAGCGCCAATAAACCCTAAAGGCACTTCCTTTGCATAATACCTATGTGTTTTCACACACACAAGTGATCAACAGCCATACAGGTCACACTGAGGGTGGCCGTATAAACAACTTTAACACTGTGAACCCACACCAAACAAGAATGACAAACACATTTCGGGAGAACATCCGCACCGTAACACAACAGAACAAATACCCAGAACCCCTTGCAGCACTAACTCTTCCGGGATGCTACAATATACACCCCCCCGCTACCCCCTACCCCCTCCCAACCCTGCCCACCTCAACCTCCTCATGCTCTCTCAGGGAGAGCATGTCCCAAATTCCAAGCTGCTGTTTTGAGGCATGTTTAAAAAAAAAATAATGCACTTTGTGACTTCAATAATAAATATGGCAGTGCCATGTTGACATTTTTTTCCATAACTTAAATTGATTTATTTTGGAAAACATTGTTACATTGTTTAATGCATCCAGCGGGGCATCACAACAAAATTAGGCATAATAATGTGTTAATTCCACGACTGTATATATCGGTATCGGTTGATATTGGAATCGGTAATTAAGAGTTGGACAATATCGGAATATCGGCAAAAAAGCCATTATCGGACATGTCTAGTTGCGAACAATGCAGCTCATAAAGCATTCTAAAAAAAAATCCGAAACCACTAAAAACAATCAATTTATATCTCGTGACCTGCATATTAACCAAGTTTTAGCGATATTTGTTATTATAAGCGCTAGCACAGAGGAACTACTTTTGTTATTATAAGCGCTAAAGCCGAGGAACTACTTTCAGTGGTGCAGTGTGATCACAGTTAGCGAACTAGCATATGCAGCTATTGACATAGTGACATTCAACTTAGACCCGGAGATGGCGAGAAAGACGTTTGTTTGCAAAAAAAAGTGCAGTTCCGGTTTAAGTTCATTTAAAGTATGTAAGTAAGCAAGTAATAACCTGTGATTAATCATGATTAATCCAAATTCAAAAGTGTGATTAACCTAATTTTAAAAAATATATAATTTTACATAAACATATATATATATGAATCCATTTTCTACCGCTTGTCCCAAACATACATATATATATATATATATATACTTTGGCCAAAAATAGAACAAACACGTTCTGAAAATATTACAATAAAAATATAGGGAAAAAAAAATACCGGCAGCAGTAAAGTTTAGAATCCATGAAGGAAAGAAGAGAGTGAATGAATGTTTATAACTGAATAAATGTACATGTGTATAAAAATGTGTTTTCTTTTGTATTATTTTTTAAATGAATTAAGTAACGTTTATGACAAGCTTTTTCCAAAACACAATATAGAATGTGAGATATAACAGGATAATGCATACATTTATCATTTTTTTTTCAAAACGGTGACAAAAAAGTGGGACCCCAAAAATTTACTGTGGGACCCCATTTTTATGAATTGATCGGGTCCCCGGGACCCCATGTTCCCTCTAATTTTTCATGTGTGTGAGCAAACGCACAAACACCCTGAGCATTCAGTGGAATACAGACGTGCACACTGTGGCCATACCAGCAGCACATTTGTCTCAAACCTGACATAATTTAAATGTCTTATTATTATAATCAAGTGACAGTAGTCAATTTCAAGAGATTATTTTCTAATAGATGTGATTTGGCCCACTTAGATATTGTTTTTTTTTTAAATCAGCTATGCACTATAGTATTTTATGCCTGCTTTGGAAATATTGTGTACCCCTTTTAGAGATCACATTTAGTTCCCCTTAAAACATTCACATGTTGCATGAGATGAAATGTTTATTAACTTTCTGTCCGTAAAATACATATTTTTATTAGCAATTATGTTGTCCTGTAACATAATTTCATGATTAATATCCAAAAAATAACATTCTTAAAGGGGAACATTATCACCAGACCTATGTAAGCGTCAATATATACCTTGATGTTGCAGAAAAAAGACCATATATTCTTTTAACCGATTTCCGAACTCTAAATGGGTGAATTTTGGCGAATTAAACGCCTTTCTAATATTCGCTCTCGGAGCGATGTCACAACGTGACGTCACATCGGGAAGCAGTCAGCCATTTTCTCAAACACCGAGTCAAATCCGCTCTGTTATTTTCCGTTTTTTTCGACTGTTTTCCGTACCTTGGAGACATCATGCCTCGTCGGTGTGTTGTCGGAGGGTGTAACAACACGAACAGGGACGGATTCAAGTTGCACCAGTGGCTTAAAGATGCGAAAGTGGCAAGAAATTGGACGTTTGTTCCGCACACTTTACCGACGAAAGCTATGCTACGACAGAGATGGCAAGAATGTGTGGATATCGTGCGACACTCAAAGCAGATGCATTTCCAATGATAAAGTCAAAGAAATCTGCCGCCAGACCCCCATTGAATCTGCCGGAGTGTGTGAGCAATTCAGGGACAAAAGGACCTCGGTAGCACGGCACGCAATGGCGGCAGTTTGTTCCCGCAGACGAGCGAGCTAAACCCCCTATCAACCCTAGCTTCCCTGGCCTGCTGACATCAACTCCAAAACTGGACAGATCAGCTTTCAGGAAAAGAACGCGGATGAGGGTATGTTTACAGAATATATTAATTGATGAAAATTGGGCTGTCTGCACTCTCAAAGTGCATGTTGTTGCCAAATGTATTTCATATGCTGTAAACCTAGTTCATAGTTTCCTTTAATGCCAAACAAACACATACCAATCGTTGGTTAGAAGGCGATCGCCGAATTCGTCCTCGCTTTCCCCCGTGTCGCTGGCTGTCGTGTCGTTTTCGTCGGTTTCGCTTGCATACGGGTTCAAACCTATATGGCTCAATAGCTTCAGTTTCTTCTTCAATTTCGTTTTCGCTACCTGCCTCCACACTACAACCATCCGTTTCAATACATGCGTAATCTGTTGAATCGCTTAAGCTGCTGAAATCCGAGTCTGAATCCGAGCTAATGTCGCTATTCCTTGCTGTTCTATCCGCCATGTTTGTTTGTATTGGCATCACTATGTGACGTCACAGGAAAATGGACGGGTGTATATAACGATGGTTAAAATCAGGCCCTTTGAAGCTTTTTTTTTTAGGGATATTGCGTGATGGGTACAATTTTGAAAAAAACTTAGAAAAATAAAATAAGCCACTGGGAACTGATTTTTAATGGTTTTAACCCTTCTGAAATTGTGATAATGTTCCCCTTTAAGCATATTTAAGCACAAAAACAAGAATAATAACAAAAAATATCAATATTACAGTAGTATTAGCCACTAGAAGAGACCAAACCTATTAGAGCGTGCTGTTCAGTATCGTGGCCACTGATTGGCTCAGCCTCAGTTTTTTACGACATTATTAATAATACATTATTACTACATTGGACTAAAAGAGTGTAAAAATGACTGAAGGTACTTTTTTATTACTTATTTTAAAGGACTCTCATGATGTTGAAAAAACATACAGTACAGGCCAAAAGTTTGGACACACCTTCTGATTCAATGCATTTTCTTTATTTTCATGACTATTTACATTGTAGATTGTCACTGAAGGCATCAAAACTATGAATGAACACATGTGGAGTTATGTACTTAACAAAAGAAGGTAAAATAACTGACATGTTTTTTATTCTAGTTTCTTCAAAATAGCCACCCTTTGCTCTGATTACGGCTTTGCACACTCTTGGCATTCTCTCGATGAGCTTCAAGAGGTAGTCACCTGAAATGGTTTTCACTTCACAGGTGTCATAGTTTTGATGCCTTCAGTGACAATCTACAATGTAAATAGTCATGAAAATAAAGTAAACGCACTGAAATGAGAAGGTGTGTCCAAACTTTTGGCCTGTACTGTATTTAGAAGGTAGTAAACAGGCTTTTTTATGCTGTATATTCACTTTATAATTAATAATGCCTACTAAATTAATTTATCGTGGCCATGTCCGGAACTAACTGCAAAAAACAAGGGTAAAGTGTAAAGGCAGACATATTGGCAGGTGTACCCGTGGCCACTAAATGTCTCTTAAAGTTACTTTACCAAAAAATTATTCCCGGGCGCGGCCACCGCTGCTGCCCACTGCTCCCCTCACCTCCCAGGGGGTGATCAAGGGTGATGGGTCAAATGCAGAGAATAATTTCGCCACACCTAGTGTGTGTGTGACAATCATTGGTACTTTAACTTTAACTTTCAAGTTGAAAATGCTAGTGGAAAAAAGGGATACCGTGCGGACAATGTGTCCCTAACCTTAATCAGGAGAACGGCACGACACGCTAAACAGCCCCTTCAAGGTTGCCATCTGTGAGCGGGCTAAAGAGGATACTGAGCACCAAGGCAACGAAGGCAAGTAGGGTCATGCAGAGCCGGAGGTGGGCCACGTTGTACTCCCCCTGGGTCTTGGCCAGGCGATAAGTCAGCGCCGACTGCAGGCACACAAACAGCATACTGGTGGGGAAGGCGATGCCCGCTCCGACATAGTGGAGAACTTTGGCATTGTCCACCTGTCATACAGAAAAAAGGGTTTGTCAGAAGTTGATTTTATAGCCAAGTGAGAGGCAGAAGGTGCTGTGTCGGCGAAAGAAAGAGCAGAGTCACAAGTGCAATAAGAAACAATACACAATATGACATTGGACTGCAGCTCCCACCGCAATATCCACACAGATCATTCCATTCTACAGCATTACTCATTTAGAGTTTTATCTGCAAATTGTTCAGGGCTTGTGACTGTGCACGATTCTGCAAGATCAAAATGTTGTGGCTTCGAAGACATATGACCATTGAGCCACACTGAACATTCTTGTGCACGAGGCAAATCTTTAAAGATTCATAAATAGCGTTTTAGGAAATGCGCACACGGAACTATGCATCATTTTTAGCCATAAAACTAAAGAGTGCTGACAAAACCGAAACCACAGCGGGAGTTTCGCAATATGAATTATCGCATATGCAATATTTAAATGGCCACCCGACATAGAGCAGATGAACTACGATATAATTAATTCAGTGACGTGTAAATTGTAGCTTGTGTGTTTACGTGTGAGCCTGATGCACCATGTCCTGGCCTCGGTGACTAATTGCTATCATTTAAGTGATGGTGTAATGATGCATTAAGCACTCACTGCTCTACTTACTGCATGCAGGAGGACAGTGTGTCAAACGGAGACAGTGATGGAGTAAAGGAGGGCAGTAGGGACTATAGAATGACAACATTGACATTAGAACTGCTAAGACAAAGAAGCAGGCAGGCGCTTTGAGCAACAAGACAACATTTATAGAACAGTTTCTTCACGTTGTCTTTTGGTGGCAGCTGAGTCACATCATTAGACCAGGCTGTGAGGGCTCCACTGACACACAGTTACTATTCTGCCTTAAAGGGGATCATTATCACCAGACCTATGTAAGCGTCAATATATACCTTGATGTTGCAGAAAAAAGACCATATATTTTTTTAACCGATTTCCGAACTCTAAATGGGTGAATTTTGGCGAAATAAACGCCTTTCTAATATTCGCTCTCGGAGCGATGACGTCACGTGGCGTCACATCGGGAAGCAATCCGCCATTTTCTCAAACACCGAGTCAAATCAGCTCTGTTATTTTCCGTTTTTTCAACTGTTTCCGTACCTTGGAGACATCATGCCTCGTTGGTGTGTTGTCGGAGGGTGTAACAACACGAACAGGGACGGATTCAAGTAGCACCAGTGGCCCAAAGATGCGAAAGTGGCAAGAAATTGGACGTTTGTTCCGCACACTTTACAGACGAAAGCTATGCTATGACAGAGATGGCAATAATGTGTGGATATCCTGCGACACTCAAAGCAGATGCATTACCAACGATAAAGTCAAAGAAATCTGCCGCCAGACCCTCATTGAATCTGCCGGAGTGTGTGAGCAATTCAGGGACAAAGGACCTCGGTAGCACGGCAAGCAATGGCGGCAGTTTGTTCCCGCAGACGAGCGAGCTAAACCCCCTATCGACCCTAGCTTCCCTGGCCTGCTGACATCAACTCCAAAACTGGACAGATCAGCTTTCAGGAAAAGAGCGCGGATGAGGGTATGTCTACAGAATATATTAATTGATGGAAATTGGGCACTCTCAAAGTGCATGTTGTTGCCAAATGTATTTCATATGGTGTAAACCTAGTTCATAGTTGTTAGTTTCCTTTAATGCCAAACAAACACATACCAATCGTTGGTTAGAAGGCGATCGCCGAATTCGTCCTCGCTTTCTCCCGTGTCGCTGGCTGTCGTGTCGTTTTCGTCGGTTTCGCTTGCATACGGTTCAAACCGATATGGCTCAATAGCTTCAGTTTCTTCTTCAATTTCGTTTTCGCTACCTGCCTCCACACTACAACCATCCGTTTCAGTACATGCATAATCTGTTGAATCGCTTAAGCCGCTGAAATCCGAGTCTGAATCCGAGCTAATGTCGCTATAGCTTGCTGTTCTTTCCGCCATGTTTGTTTGTGTTGGCTTCACTATGTGACGTCACAGGAAAATGGACGGGTGTTTAACCATGGTTAAAATCAGGCACTTTGAAGCTTTTTTTATGGATATTGCGTGATGGGTAAAATTTTGAAAAAAACTTCGAAAAATATAATAAGCCACTGGGAACTGCTTTTTAATGGTTTTAACCATTCTGAAATTGTGATAATGTTCCCCTTTAAAAATAGCTAAATACACATACTGCGCTGGATAATGCTACAAAAACATACGCGATTCTTGGAAGTTCTATTGTACCGTGATCCAATACAAGTCATCCTCCCTCACTCACACTGCATTATTACAGCGCTGTATTACTACAACTTTCATGACCTATTTAGACTCCTATATTTTAATTGTGCCAGTTGACCATTATAACGAATAGCTTGAAATACAACACTGATTGCACAACACGTCGACCTATGCAGATCCCAAATACACAAAGACAGATACCACTAGGTAATTTGTGTTGGTTTTACATAATAGGTCCCCTTAAAGGGGCTGATTAAAACAAATTCAATTGATGCGTTTTGGTGGGTTTTTTTTAATGCTGTTTGTTGTTTCATTCATCAATCCATTCATCCATCTTCTTCCACTTATCCAAAGTCAGATAAAAAGCCCAGACTTCCCTCTCCCCAGCTACTTCATCCAGTTCTTCCCGGGGGATACTTAGGCGTTCCGAGGCCAGCTATAGTCTCTCCACCGTGTCCTGGGTCTTCCCCATGGCCTCCTTCTAGTCGGACGCATCCTAAACACCTCCCAGGGACGGGTCTGGAGGGCATTCTGACCAGATGCCCAAACCAGCTCATCTGGCTCCTCTCGATGTGAGCAGCGGCTTTTACTCTGAGCTCCTCCTGGATGACAGATCTTCTCACGCTATCTCTAAGGTAGCTCCCAGCCGCCTGCTTGTACCTGTGATCGTGTCCTTTTGGTCATAACCCAAAACTCATGACGAAAGGTTAGCATAGGGACGTAGATCGACCGGTAAATTGAGAGTTTTGCCTTCCGGCTCAGCTCCTTTTTCACCACGACGGACCGACGCAGGTCCACTTGTCGGTCTCACGATACACTCTTCCCTCACTCGCGAACAAGACAACAAGGTACTTTAACTTTTCCACAAAGGGCAGGATCTCGTCCCCAACCCGAAGATGGCACTCCACCCTCTTCCGGGCGAGAATCATGGACTCACACTTGGAAGTGCTGAAAAAAAAAGTTTCTGTTGTCTAAAGATTGGTACAGATTATAGATGTGTGCTGCGAGTACAAGAACATCACACACAGGTTCAAAGTGGAGGGAACATAATGCAAGTAGTACACACAAAAAATGTATTTAAATAGGGTGGTGCGCATTACTTTTCAACCATACACGCGGTCTTAGTACTTTTGTAGTCTATCCACCATGTCCTGGGTCTTCCCCGTGGCCTTCTCCCGGTCGGATGCATCCTAAACACCTCCCAGGGAGGTGTCCGGGGGGCATTCTGACCAGATGCCCAGACCCCCTCATCTGGTTCCTCTCCATGTGCCCAGCGGCTTTACTCTGAGCTCCTCTCGGATGACAGAGCTTCTCACCCTACCTCTAAGGGAGTGCACGGGGTGTATATTGTAGCGTCCCGGAAGAGTTAGTGCTGCAAGGGCTTCTGGGTATTTGTTCTGTTGTGTTTATGTTGTGTTACGGTGCGGATGTTCTCCCGAAATGTGTTTGTCATTCTTGTTTGGTGTGGGTTCACAGTGTGGCGCATATTTGCAACAGTGTTAAAGTTGTTTATACGGCCACCCTCAGTGTGACATGTATGGCTGTTGACCAAGTATGAATTGCATTCACTTGTGTGTGTGAAAAGGCGTAGATATTATGTGATTGGGCCGGCACGCCAGGTCCACCTGTCGGTCTCACGATACACTCTTCCCCAACTCGGGAACAAGACAACGAGGTACTTGAACTTTTCCACAAGGGGCAGGATTTCGTCCCCAACCTGAAGATGGCACTCCCCCCTATTCCGGGCGAGAACCATGGACTCACACTCACACATGGACTCCCGGAAGAGTTAGTGCTGCAAGGGGTTCTGGGTATTTGTTCTGTTGTGTTTATGTTGTGTTAAGGTGCGGATGATCTCCCGAAATGTGTTTGTCATTCTTGTTTGGTGTGGGTTCACAGTGTGGCGCATATTTGTAACAGTGTTAAAGTTGTTTATACGGCCACCCTTAGTGTGACCTGTATGGCTGTTGACCAAGTATGAATTGCATTCACTTGTGTGTGTGAAAAGCCGTAGATATGTGATTGGGCCGGCATGCAAATGCAGTGCCTTTAAGGTTTATTGGCGCTCTGTACTTCTCCTTACGTCCGTGTACCACTCCGTACAGCGGCGTTTTAAAAAGTCATAAATTTTACTTTTTGAAACTGATACCGATAATTTCCGATATTAAATTATTATTATTATTATTTTTTTAAATTATTATTATTTTTTTTTTTTTTTCATTTTAAAGCATTTATCGGCGATATTATCGGACATCTCTAGATCAGACACTTACACTTTACTCTAAAGGGTTTATTAGTTTTTACAATTAACAAGTGATATATAATCTACAAACTCACACTTGATGTATCTGACCTAAATCAAGATCAGTGGGGAACTGTACGATGAAGACGTTCAAGCGAGTCTAGCCGACAAACGACGTGCTTCATCATCTATTTATGTCCTTTACTGGCCAAACCATCCGTCTGCCTGACAGCAAAGGCCCCCGGGGCCGCACCACAGCTGTCCTGCCTTGCACCTTATGTAACAAACTACAGCAGACGACAGCGCCAGATATGTCATCCCACTCTGCCTCCTTTTGATCAATGTTTTCCTCTCAACGTGTCCAACAGCTTTTCCACTTTTTTGCGTTTTCCGTGTGCTTTGGTTGACTGTCACCATTTATTCGCCGTCATATTTACACCTCTATTTTCCGAGAGTGAGCGTGCCACGTTTGAGGCCTGCGTTTGGTTAAAGACGTGTCTGGCTGGTGGTACCACACGAGTAGTCGCTCTGCGGTTGTTGCCAGTATTGATGACTCACTTCCTCCTGGCTCTTTGCGAAAGCAGTTCTGCATAAGTGAGGCCCCAAAGGAGGAGCGGAAACCAAGTGAGGACCACCTTTACGGTGCACCAGCCTCTTCTCCTGACAATTTAGTACAGTAGCAATCAACTTCCAAAAGTTTAAGTCGTTCCATTGATGGACAATATGAAAATAACCATCACTCAAACTGTGCGTTGTACACAGACAAGACTTACCGTATTTTTCGGAGTATAAGTCGCTCCGGAGTATAAGTCGCACCGGCAGAAAATGCATAATAAAGAAGGAAAAAAACATTTATAAGTCGCACTGGAGTATAAGTTTTTTGGGAAATTTATTTGATAAAACCCAACACCAAGAATAGACATTTAAAAGGCAATTTAAAATAAATAAAGAATAGTGAACAACAGGCTGAATAAGTGTACGTTATATGACGCATTAATAACCAACTGAGAACCTGCCTGGTATGTTAACGTAACATATTATGGTAAGAGTCATTCAAATAACTATAACATATAGAACATGCTATACGTTTACCAAACAATCTGTCACTCCTAATCGCTAAATCCGATGAAATCTTATACGTCTAGTCTCTTACGTGAATGAGCTAAATAATATTATTTGACATTTTACAGTAATGTGTTAATAATTTCACACATAAGTCGTTCCTGAGTATAAGTCGCACTCCCGGCCAAACTATGAAAAAAACTGCGACTTATAGTCCGAAAAATACGGTATTTGGGGTTGCTTCTTTGTGTTTTTGCCATACTTCGAGACCAAAGTGCGGCCTGTAGCTAATTTTCTAACGGCCCACGGCACAATTGTTAGCAGTCTAATATTAGTAAGCAAGCTTATTAGCTAATTTTCTGAGTGTACACCTCAGTGTCAAATTTTTTCTAATTACTTCACAAATGATACCTGTTAGTTAAAGTTAAAGTACCAATGATTGTCACACACACTAGGTGTGGTGAAATTTGTCCTCTGCATTTGTCCCATCCCCTTGATCACCCCCTGGGAGGTGGGGGGAGCAGTGGGCAGCAGCGGTGCCGCGCCCAGGAATAATTTTTGGTGATTTAACCCCCAATTCCAACCCTTGATGCTGAGTGCCAAGCAGGGAGGTAATGGGTCCCATTTTTATAGTCTTTGGTATGACTCGGCTGGGGTTTGAACCAGAGGTGGGACCAAGTCATTGTTTTGCAAGTCACAAGTAAGTCTCAAGTCTTTGCCCTCAAGTCCGAGTCAAGTCCCGAGTCAAGACAGGCAAGCCCCGAGTCAAGTCCAAAGTCAAGACTGGAAAGTCTCAAGTCAAGTCCTAAGTCCTGCATTTTGAGTTTCGAGTCCTTTCAAGTCCTTTTAACCACAGACTAATATATTAACACAGATTGTGTATGCTTTTCAAACGCTGTATTTATTTATTAAAACAAGTGCATTTTAAATTGCAGGAAAGAAAATTGTGCTGACATTGCACTTTATAATAGCACTATTAACCAGTCATTTTAAACATTAACTCATTCCTTTACAGAACAAACACATTGAAAAATAAAGTGCAAATGTACTTATTTGTACAAAAGTGTTAACATTGAAAAAACATGACATATACGTGAACATAACAAAAAAGTTGTACTTTTTATATGTCAGGGCCCTATGCTGCATTGCATCTGCAAAAGACCAAATTAGCCAAGAGTCTGTCAGTCATTTGTGCACGATGGGGGCGTAGTATGATGCCACCATGGCTGAAAACTCGCTCCACTGGAGCACTGGAGGCAGGCACTGCCAAGACTCTCATGGCCACTCGGAACAGTGAAGGAAGAGTCTTCATGTTCAATGCCCAGAACAAAAGGGGGGAGAGAGTTGTTTTGGGTTGGTGCACTACTTGTAAGTGTATCTTGTGTTTTTTATGTTGATTTAATTAAAAAAAGAAAAAGAAAAATTTATTTCTTGTGCGGCCCGATACCAATCGATCCACGGACCAGTACCGGGCCGCGGCCCGGTGGTTGGGGACCACTGAGGTAAACAACCAACAGTATGTCAGAAAGCTAGCTAAAACGGTACACATATTCATAATATAGTATACATTTTAACTGACCTTTATTTTACTATTTTTGTCTTTTTTTAGGTGGCTAAAATACGGGGTGCTGCTGACCGCCGTCTAACGTTACGTGTGATATATTGACTAACGTAACCCTGCTTAAAAAAAATCACTGAACAAAAAGTATGAATAAGGTAGTGAACTGCAACAGATTCCCGTGTTTGCAATAACGTTATAACGTTAGCAGTGAGTTTACAGCCTCACTGATTTAACTACACAGCAAATAAAAGTCACGTTACTTAGCCAATAAACGTTATCTTACATTCAAAACTTACCGTTCTTTGTGCAACTTCAAATGCCGGACGAAGTTGGAAGTTGTTGCCTCTCCATCAGTAATTTTCGAACCGCATGTGTTGCATACTGCAAACCGTTTTGTGTTGACCACCTCGTAATTTTTATACCCAAACAAAATTATTTTAGGTATCATTTTTTTGTTCACTGGCGTGTGGTTTGGACATGTCTTCTTCGTTGGTTGTCCTGCAATTTGATTGGATGAATGCTGTGTGATGAAAACAAAGTAGATCTAATTTGATTGGCTGTTGTACTGAGACCACACCAGCTGACACACGCAACGCTGATAGACAAGTACACAATGAAAAATACGGAGCGCTCCCGAATAACTTTTTCATCTTTGGGTTTTGGGGAAAGTAGCAAGTCATGTCAATTCAAAAGGCTCAAGTCCAAGTGAAGTCACAAGTCATTGATGTTAAAGTCTAAGTCGAGCTGCAAGTCTTTTTACATTTTGTCAAGTCGAGTCTAAAGTCATCAAATTCATGACTCGAGTCTGACTCGAGTCCAAGTCATGTGACTCGAGTCCACACCTCTGGTTTGAACTCGCAACCTACCGATCTCAGGGCGGACACTCTAACCACTAGGTCACTGAGTAGGTGCATTAGTAGCATGCTAATGTTAGTATGCTAGCTTTTTTTAGGGGGGGGCACATTTTGTAGGTATACACCTCAGTTATACTTGATGCATGTTAACATTAGCATCCTGGCAATTGAAACACAATTTTCAGGTACACACCTCAGAGTAATTTACCGTATTTTCCGGACCACAGGGCGCACTGGATTATAAGGCGCACTGCCGATGAATGGTCTATTTTCAATCTTTTTTCATTTATAAGACGCACCGGACTATAGGGCGCATTAAAAAGGAGTCTTTTTTTTTTTTTTCTAAATTGAAAATACTTCCTTGTGGTCTACATAACATGTAATGGTGTTTTTTTGGTCAAAATGTTGCATAGATTATGTTTTACAGATCATCTTCAAGCCGCTTTCTGACAGTCGCTTCCAAATGCGCTGTTTTGTGGGCGGTCTTATTTACGAGGCTCACATTCGACAAGGTCTTCTCCCCGTCATTTTTGTTGTAGCGGTGTAGCGTGCAAGGACGGGGGTTGTAGAAGTGTCAGAAGATGGAGCCAACTGTTTTAATAAGATTCAGACTTTACTTAAGTCAATAACGGAGCGGCATCTCCTCATCCAGAAAAAACAACAACAACAACCCGTGAAAAACCGTCAGACCGGAACGCTCTCATAACCAAAGTTCCTTGGGTGAATAATGTAAACTCACTATACCGGTATGTTTTAGCACTTTCATGGCGAGTTTACTGACAAATACAAGTAAGAACTTTACACTACTTTATATTAGAAATGGCAACAGCGGAGGATGAATGTCCCATAACAAGAAGATAGAGAAAAAGAAGAAGCTTATCGACAAGGGAGACGCCACGGACTACAAAGGCGGACGCGCGCAATTTTTCAGGATTTATGCAGATCCCAAATACAGATCAGCAGGTACCAGAAGGTAAGAAAAGTTGCTTTTGCACAATATGCGAAACAAAACGCCAGATAATATGTCTTACCTTATACACACACCATAATGTATGTTTAATGCGCCGACAATCCATCAAGCGGTGCAGCTTCATAGCTTACCAGAGTCGTACTAAAACATTTTTGATCGATTTTTGAGCGCCGTGTGTAATGTTCTATATTTTCAATGGAACATATAAAATGTTGGTGTGGTTTACTTGAGTCATCCATCCATCCATTTTCTACCGCTTATTCCCTTTGGGGTCGCGGGGGGCGCTGGAGCCTATCTCAGCTACAATCGGGCGGAAGGCGGGGTACACCCTGGACAAGTCGCCACCTCATCGCAGGGCCTACTTGAGTCATATTGCCATCATATTGCAGTCTACACGTATATCTTATGTTTGACTGCCATCTACTGGTCACACTTATCACTACACCATGTACCAAAAAAAATTGCTTCGAGGTCGGTAAGCAAAACCAGAATTATTCCGTACATTAGGCGCACCGGGTTATAAGGAGCACTGTCAAAAAAAAGGATTTTAAATGCGCCTTATAGTCCGGAAAATACAGTATACACCTTACTCTCATATATTTTGGTGTTTTACAAATGCTAACTGTAAGCATGTTATTGTTAGCATATCACTCTTAGCATGCTATCTTTTTTAGCTCATTTTGCTCATACTTTTTGCTATTTGACGCTCTCTGGCCAGCGTGCTAACTGTTAGCGTTTCAGTTCGTTTTGGCTCTTCAGCATCCACACCAAATTTCTACCGAAATCGCATTTTCTAGTTCTTTGAAAAAAAATCTCTATATTGTACTCATTTTAAAAGGTGAAAACTACCAAAATGTCCCCCGAATCCAATTGATTTGTCGGTCTGTGGCCCACAGAGGAAAAAGTTTGGCCACCCCCGTTCAAGACTGTTGTTTGTTCTCATCATGTCCACACTAACACAAAATCAAAAGTTTCCGTGACTGCTCTCTCCGCCCGTCTTTTGGAGACACGCGCACAAGCTCACGCACGCACACACAAGTGCAGACACGAGGCATCCAGCCAGCTTTCCAAATATTTAAACTTGCAGACATTCTTTCCCTAAGAACAAACATCTACAGAGAGGAGAGGACCAGCCGAAAAGAACTCCATCTGCAGTATGAAGGCAGGGCAGGCTTTAATAAACATTAATGGACTTGTGAATTCAAGATGTGTGTGTTATTATTAAAAGCAACACAGAAGGCCATGAACAAAGTCTCAAATATGATTAAAGAATAATGGTTAGGCTCCAGCACTGCCCGCAGCCCCAAAAGGGACAAGCGGTAGAAAATGGATGGATGAATGGAAATCATTGCAATCCATTCATTCATACCAACACACAAAGTCAGTCTGTGGACAGTCGAACCTCCCAGGATGATCACAATGTAATTAGAAAACAAGCTTTTCCATAAAGGCATAATGTCACATAGATTAATTACTTCCATGCTCTTATTGTCTCCATCATAAAACCTTTACTAACTCTACAGGCCATCTTTTAAGTAATACGCATTCTTAACTACCACGCAAGTATAATAAAGAGACATGAACCATGGTATAATAAACCCACAATAAAATAAAACTCAGCCTTTGAAGGCGCCTTTTTACTGCCTTTAATGGACTGTAAAATGTGCCATTTGTTGGCATTGTTTGCTTAAATGGTCGTTTTCATGCTAGCATCTAGCTTATATCAGAGCTATTTAACAAAATTGTTTCGGAGGCCACATTTCGAGAAAGCTAAGAATCGCGGAGCCGGACTTCTCTTTGCACTGTTATTTCTATTTTAGTGCGTGTGCCTCACAATACGAAGGTCTTGGGTTCGATAATAAACTCGTACATTAGCTTAAAAATGGCAACAGGATAAAGCAGAAAAATGTTCCCACCCCCCCAAAAAAAGCTGTGGAAATATTTCTGGTACTTCAAAAATGACCAGGGAGTCTTTGAAGACAATGGCTCAACCATTTGCAAAACAGCCAAAATAAAGTTGTGGCTTAGGGGGTCTAATATGTCCAATAAGGTGCAGCTGTATACGCCAAAGTAAAGGTAAGACAAAATAACTGAGTTGTATTAGTTTAGTGGCAAGTTACATCATGAAAAATTGAGTTGGTAGGAAGTTAAGTGTAAATGTGTCACTATCAGTAGCTTAGCGTTGAGTCAGTTGAGTGTAAACAAACAGCAACAGTACCCCAGTCAAGGGCTCCATTCAGTGACTATTTAATGTTAGAGATTGTGTCTTCCCTTCTGTGTTGAATAAACTATAGGCTGGGTTTGATCCCGGGCTCGGGATCTTTCTGTGTGGAGTTTGCATGTTCTTCCCGTGACTGCGTGGGTTACCTCCGGGTACTCCGGCTTCCTCGCACCTCCAAAGACATGCACCTGGGGATAGGCGGATTGGCAACACTAAATTGGCCCTAGTGTGTGAACGTGAGTGTGAATGTTGTCTGTTTATCTGTGTTGGCCCTGCGATGAGGTGGCGACTTGTCCAGGGTGTACCCTGCCTTCCGCCCAAATGCAGCTGAGATAGCCTCCAGCACCCCCGCGACCCCAAAAGGGACAAGCGGTAGACAACGGATGGATATTCCTGAGAACTGGCGTCCCCTGCAGTGGACATTCGGGCTACAAAAATATCAATGTCTATACAACCACAGCGCTCTGTTGTTTTTTAGGACTTCCTGCAAAAAAGCTAGTCAAAGATCATCTACCGTATTTTTCGGAGTATAAGTCGCACCTGCCGAAAAATGCATAATAAAGAAGGAAAAAACATACATAAGTCGCACTGGAGTATAAGTTGCATTTTTGGGGGAAATGTATTTGATAAAACCCAACACCAAGAATAGACATTTGAAAGGCAATTTAAAATAAATAAAGAATAGTGAACAACAGGCTGAATAAGTGTATGTTATATGATGCATAAATAACCAACTGAGAACGTGCCTGGTATGTTAACGTAACATATTATGGTAAGAGTCATTCAAATAACTATAACATATAGAACATGCTATACGTTTACCAAACAAACTGTCACTCCTAATCGATAAATCCAATGAAAGCTTATACGTCTAGTCTCTTACGTGAATGAGCTAAATAATATTATTTGATATTTTACGGTAATGTGTTAATAATTTCACACATAAGTCGCGCCTGAGAATAAGTCGCACCCCCGGCCAAACTATGAAAAAAACTGCGACTTATTGTCCGAAAAATACGGTATATGACAGTGCTTTAGTGTTTTTAGGTATTTGCTTCAAAACAGTCTCTTCCAAGTTTGTTTCAATGAACTCGCGGGCCGGTCTGATTCAATGTGTTTTCTTTAATTTCATGACTATTTACATTGTAGATTTGTCATTGAAGGCATCACAACTATGAATGAACACATGTGGAGTTATGTACTTAACAAAAAAAGGTGAAATAACTGAAAACATGTTTTATATTCCAGTTTCTTCAAAATAGCCACCTTTTGCTCTGATTACGAAATTGCACACTCTTGGCATTCTCTCGATGAGCTTCAAGAGGTAATCACCGGAATGGTTTTCACTTCACAGGTGTCATAGCTTTGATGCCTTCAGTGACAATCTACAATGTAAATAGTCATGAAAATACAGAAAATGCATTGAAATGAGAAGGTGTGTCCAAACTTTTGGTCTGTACATATAAGTATATATACTTTGTGTTCACTCCCTGTGTTTAGTATACACCACTCACAAAGTTTTTAGACACCCGGCCCCAGAGAACCCTTGTGACGGAACAAGAACGTACCCCCGCCTCCACAGACAAACTCAATCCGACCCCTGCACACCCCTGTCCTCACACTGCCAAACGCCCAGTGTCCAGTACGCCCTGCACGTCTCACTGCCCTCCAACAGCGAGACAGACAGCAAAACCCACAAGGTGTGTGTGTCATGACTGGATCAACAAAACTGCTAGCTCTGTTAGATATGCACTTCAAACAGTCCTTTCCATTTTGTCGGTCACATCTCTACACATTGGGACCAAGATCTATAGGCATCGATCATCAGTTTGTCACAACTGCAAGGCTTCAAACAAGTTGCGCCCAGAGGGAATCGGCCACTGAACCCAGAGCTCCATTTGCGCCACCAGCAGGCAATTGTGGTCCACGCTGCCCATCCCCCCCACCAGAGAACAGCGAGCCACACAGAAAGCACCAAACTCTGAACAGCAGGCACATGAACCCAGAGGCCCAGAGTCGGCCAAAATGATAACTCAATTGATATTGTTGAAGTCATCACATTTGTTAACAAACATAGTAGATAAAATGTGTGTTTCTTGATGAAAGTGTTGGTCAAAAGCAAAGTCAGCACTTAATTCAGATTTTTTGGTGAATCCGATCTTTTAATGTACCGTATTTTCCGGACCATAGGGTGCACCGGATTATAAGGCGCACTGCCGATGAGTGGTCTATTTTTGATAGTTTTTCCATATATAAGGCGCATTAAAGGAGTCAAATTATTATTATTATTTTTTTTTTCTAAATTGAAAACACTTCCTTGTGGTCTACATAACATGTATGGTGGTTCTTTGGTCAAAATATTGCATTGATTATGTTTTACAGATCATCTTCAAGCCGCTTTCTGACAGTCGCTTCCGGATGCGCCTTTTTGTGGGTGGTCTTATTTACGTGGCTCACCTTCGGCAGTGTCTTCTCCCCGTCATCTTTGTTGTAGCGGTGTAGCGTGCAAGGACGGGGGTGGAAGAAGTGTCAAAAGATGGAGCTAAATGTTTTAATGACATTCAGACTTCACTTAAATCAATAACAGAGCAGCATCTCCTCATCCGCCGGAAATGTGTCCTGTGAAAAACCGTCCGACCGAAACTCTCTAATAACTAACGTTCCTTGGGTGAATAATGTAAACTCACTACACCGGTATGTTTTAGCGCTTTCATGGCAGATATAAGTAAGAACTTTACACTACTCTATATTAGAAATGGCAACAGCGGAGGATGAATGTCCCATAACAAGAAGATAGAGGAAAAAGAAGAAGCTTATCGACAACGGACTACAAAGGCGGACGCGTGCACTTTTTCAGGATTTACGCAGAACACAAATACAGATCAGTAGGTACCAGAAGGTAATAAAAGTTGCTTTTGCATAATATTGCAAAACAAAATGCCAGATAATATGTCTTACCATATACACACACCATAATAATACTCGTATGTTGAAGCACAGTACAATCGATCAAGTGGTGCGGCTTCATAGCTTACCAAAGTCGTACTAAAACATTTTGATAGATTTTTGAGCGCCGTGTGTAATGTTCTATATTTTCAATGGAACATATAAAATGTTGGTGTTGTTTACTTGAGTCATATTGCCATCATAATGCAGTCTACATGTATATTTTATATTTGACTGCCATCTACTGGTCACACTTATCATTACAACATGTGCCAAATAAAATTGCTTCGAGGTCGGTATGCAAAAAAATTGGTAATGAATTCTTGTTTGTCTGCGTCTCAAATGGTGTGTGTGCCCGTCTGTGCGCATGTAAAAATTGCATGTCAGAATAACTACCTAAAACATTGATAACAAATTGGTCAAATCCCAAGATGATGCAATGATATGTAAAAAAAAAAAAAGTCTGTCTCATAAATATTTTTTCTGTCTTCCTGAGTAAGTCAAGTTTTGTTTGTCTTTTTTCTTTGTATTTTTTCCAAGACAATTAGCAAGAATCCCAACTTGTACTTTTATTGTGCTCGACATTGTGCTGTCTTATTCTCACTTTATGTTGGATTACCTCACGATTCATGTTAAAGCCCCACGTAAGAACTTTCAGTTTTGGTTGATTTTTTTTATGACTTATCTTTCCACAGTAGCAACATACTTATTTTACTCAAACTTTATATTTGCGATTTGCAGTCATCACATTGTTTTTTCTTTATACAGTACATTTAAAGTTTGCTTGTGTCAAAAAAGGCTGTTTGTGTCAGTGTGCAACTGCAAACTATCAAGCTGGTGGCTATTTATTGCAGCCACGCATATTTCCAATAGCTTACATTTAGCATTATCATATTGATTTGAACATCGAAAGTCACTTACTAGTTTAGCAGGAACTGAGCAAAGGCAGTACTGGTCGAAAATCCCTCCTCATCTGTGAGCTCACGCCAGCAAGGGAAAGCCGGGCCAATGTTGATTCTTGATTGTCCTTTTATCCAAGTAGCCTCACTTTTTCTTTTTTTTTTCTCCTCGGGCAAAACTTTTCGTTTCTTTGGTTGTTTTGTAGCTTCTGCCATGATAGCAGTAATTGCACGTAGGCATTCTTCTTCTTCTTTTAATTTTTTGGCGGCACGTAGGCGTTCGCATTGACTTCCGTCTTTTTAATGAATAGGGAAAGGGGGAGTGACGTATGCCATAAAGCAAGTCAGCACATTTTTAGTTTTTATTGTGGCAGGACCACCCTCCTCAAAGTTGCTAAGGCAATGTCTACACTAAGCTGGATAACCCCTTCAACAAATAATTATTTAGCCTAAGCCTCGTTTCAGCCACACTAAATGCCCGTTTAAGGTCCCCCTACTCGGACAAGTTTTTACAGTATTTCTTGACCTTGACTTTTAGACCTCCACCCCAGATCACACCTCACTTCTACCCACTGCTCTAAAGTGGGCTGGCTCAGGGTGGAGGACAGAGTAAAACAACTTGCACTGAGCCTAGTCTATAAAATCCGCTACACCTCCTTGATACCGAATTACATGTCAAACTGCTTCCATAACGTAAATGACCGCCATAACCACAACACCAGGGGGAGGTCCACTAACCACGTTAAACCCAGATTCCGATCTAACAAAGGTCTTAAAGGGGAACATTATCACAATTTCCGAAGGGTTAAAACCATTAAAAATCAGTTCCCAATGGCTTACTTTATTTTTCGAAGTTTTTTTCAAAATTTTACCCATCACGCAATATTCCTAAAAAAAGCTTCAAAGTGCCTGATTTTAACCATCGTTATATACACCCGTCCATTTTCCTGGGACGTCACACAGTGATGCCAATACAAACAAACATGGCGGATAGAACAGCAAGGTATAGCGACATTAACTCGGATTCAGACTTGGATTTCAGCGGCTTAACACTGTCTGATAAGATAATTACTAACAACTATAAACTAGGTTTACAGCATATGAAATACATTTGGCAACAACATGCACTTTGAGAGTGCAGACAGCCCATTTCAGGCGCGCTAAGATAATATTTTTTTCCACGATTTCAGCACTCAGGTTAACCATACCTAAATAGACACAAAATACTGCATTACACAAGACTACCGAATGTACTCGAATGATTGAAAAAAATAAATGTTTTTAAGCTAAATTATTGGTAAACACAGTTTATGTATAATAATTTACGTAAAACCGCGAGTAATGAATGAAGTTTTCATGAATTAATATATTCTGTAGACATACCCTCATCCACTCTCTTTTCCTGAAAGCTGATCTGTCCAGTTTTGGAGTTGATGTCAGCAGGCCAGGGAAGCTAGGGTCAATATTCTTCTCTTGATCATCTTCGGTGGCATAAGGGACGGTGTGAGCCAAGACATCCAGGGGGTTTAGCTCGCTCGTCTGCGGGAACAAACTGCCGCCATTGCTTGCCGTGCTACCGAGGTCCGTTGTCCCTGAATAGCTCACAGACTCCGGCAGATTCAATGGGGGTCTGGCGGCAGATTTCTTTGACTTTATCGTTGGAAATGCATCTGCTTTGAGTGTCGCAGGATATCCACACATTCTTGCCATCTCTGTCGTAGCATAGCTTTCGTCAGTAAAGTGTGCGGAACAAACGACTGACCATTTCGTCGGCTTTCCCCACACCGTCGTATTTTGAACAAATTTCGTCCAATTTCTTGCCACTTTCGCATCTTTGGGCCACTGGTGCAACTTGAATCCGTCCCTGTTCGTGTTGTTACACCCTCCGACAACACACCGACGAAAGTGAGAAAATGGCGGATTGCTTCCCGATGTGACGTCACGTTGTGACGTCATCGCTCCGACAGCGAATAATAGAAAGGCGTTTAATTCGCCAAAATTCACCCATTTAAAGTTCGGAAATCGGTTAAAAAAAATATATGGTCTTTTTTCTGCAACATCAAGGTATATATTGACGCTTACATAGGTCTGGTGATAATGTTCCCCTTTAACTCATTCTCCTTCTATGCCACATTAACATGGAATGCACTCCCAACAGGTGTAAAAGAAAGGGAATCTCTATCCTCCTTCAAAACCGCACTAAAAGAACACCCCCAAGCAACTTCAACCCTAAACTAACACCCTCCCCCTTCCACATCCCACCTCCCCGGATTGTAAATAATCAAATGTAGATACTTATTCTTATGCTTTCTGATCTCTCACTCTATGTCCACTACTTGCTGTACATATCCTACCAAGTCAGTCCTACACTGTTCCAATGTCCATTTCTCTGATGATGCAATTGTTGATGACTGAAGTGTTGATATCAACCAAACCTAACCCCCCCCACCCCACATCCCGGATTGTAATTAATGTAAATAATTCAATGTATATACTCTGAAGATTATCTTGTGTGACGACTGCATTATGATGATAGTATATATCTGTACCATGAACCAATTTAAGTGGACCCCGACTTAAACAAGTTGAAAAACTGATTCGGGTGTTACCATTTAGTGGTCAATTGTACGGAATATGTACTTTACTGTGCAATCTACTAATAAAAGTTTAAATCAATCAATCAATCTCCGGCTCTTAGCTTTGTATGGACTCATTGATCGTTTACAAACTGAGTTTGGAAAGGAAGTGACGCCGGACAGAGGAGGGGGGTCTTAAAGTGCCAGTGAAAGTGATACAGACCTCCTCAGGCCATGACAGAAGTGTCATTGAACTAGTTGTAAGTGGATGTATCGTCACAAACGTTATGAAAATATTTTATGAAGGTTGAAAAGTTACTTAGTGCTGCTTTAGCATCTTGCCGGAACATACCTGGAAGTTGCCCACCATAATAAGCCCAGCGCCACAGATCCAGCCTGTGGAGAGACTCGCCGTGTTGAGGACACAGTTTTGGTGTTTCTCGATGACGTGGGCATAGCGGAACAGCACGATCACCATGACTGTGGAAGAAGACATGCAGAGAAATAGGAATCAAATGAAAGCCATCTACTGGTAGAGAAGTGAAAGAATATAAGGGAAACATTACAAACACTTTGCTACGTCAGAGAGTCGGACTTAAATATCAGTGTCGACTCAAGTGCACGTGATTAAATCCAAGAATCACAAAACTTTCTTGGAAGTTGTCTGGAAATTGCAGGAAGTGAAATTAGTCTCTGCAAGGCGGGGGGAAAAGAGGCGGGATACTGGCGGGAAAGTGGTAACGCTGCATGTGTGTGTGGTAGCAGTCTTAGAAGATAAAAAGTGAAGGGAAATGGAGTACAGTGTGTAAGACGGATGACCGTTGATGGGTTAATGGGCTGTGACGGCGGGTATTGTTGTTGCACTGAGAAGCCAGCCTCTGTGACTTTTTATTTTCTTTGTTCGGAACCTTTGCAGCTCGTCCACCAGCGTCAGGGCCTGATGTGGCCTTGGTAAAGTGGGGCATGGAGGCGGGAGGAAAAAAAGCCGAGAGAATTTGAGGGTATCTTGACACGCGGCCCATATATTGTACTCGCAGACTACACTGTTGTCACCGTCTCTTTGTAGAAGTCTGGAATTAGGAGGTCGCTTGGTGCCAAGCAGGCATAGTCATGGCAAGTGTGGCTGCGCTGAGGAAACACTGTTGACAATGCTCATCCACACAAAAGATTTACAAATGTCATAGCAAGAGAACTCAACGGTGGGGCACGTTACATAACCCTATATGTCATCCTATTCATTAGAAATACTTTATACTATATAATAAATACTCATATAATAATTTTTATTATGCTCATGGGCCATTCCACCAAACTGGTGACATTTGCCTCCCCAGGAAATAAAATGTATGACACAATTAAAGTCGCTGTTTGCAATTTCCTGACAGTAACCTTTTTTAAAGCAATATATATATGCATACAGTATATGTAAATACATATACATATATATTCAGTATATATATACACACACACACACACACACACACACACACACACACATATGTACAGTATGTATATATACACACACACACACATATATATATGTATGTATATACACACACACACACACATATATATATATACACACTACACACATATACAGTATATATACATATATGTATCACATATACACATATACACAGTATATACATAGACACATACATACATAGACACATACATATACATACACATACATATATAGATATACATATATACAAATACATATATACACATACATACTGTATACATACACATACATATACAAATATGCATATATACATACATATATACAAATATATTTATACATACAGTATATATACTGTATACAGAACATATACAAATATATATATACATACCTATACAAATACATACATATACAAATACATACACATACATATATACATATGTATACATATGCATGTATATATATATATATAAATATATATATAAAGATATATATATATATATGCATATATATATATATAAATGTATATATGTACATATGTATACATACTGTATGTATTACATATGTATACGGCATATGTCACTTCCCCTTTCCCCAGTCGTTAAAAAGGCGGAAGTCTATACGAACGGCTACGTATGTGTGTATATATATATATATATATATATATATATATATATATACACACCGTATTTTTAGGACTATAAGTCGCAGTTTTTTTTTCATAGTTTGGCCAGGGGTGCGACTTATACTCAGGAGCGACTTATGTGTGAAATGATTAACACATTACCGTAAAATATCAAATAATATTATTTAGCTCATTCACGTAAGAGACTAGACGTATAAGATTTCATGGGATTTAGCGATTAGGAGTGACAGATTGTTTGGTAAACGTATAGCATGTTCTATATGTTATAGTTATTTGAATGACTCTTACCATAATATGTTACGTTAGCATACCAGGCACGTTCTCAGTTGGTTATTTATACGTCATATAACGTACACTTATTCAGCCTGTTGTTCACTATTCTTTATTTATTTTAAATTGCCTTTCAAATGTATATTCTTGGTGTTGGGTTTTATCAAATAAATTTCCCAAAAAAATGCGACTTATACTCTAGTGTGACTTATATACGTTGTTTTCCTTCTTTATTATGCATTTTCGGCCGGTGCGACTTATACTCCGGAGTGACTTATACTCCGAAAAATACGGTATATATATATATATATATATAAATATATACACACATGCTTATTCGGACATTAAGTAAAGCTTTAAGACTGAGTGGAAGGAGCTCCTCTCCCTCTGCTTTAGACTGTGAGGGTACAGACAAAAGGTAGGATAAAGTATTATTTTCATCCAATCTTGGCATGTGCATAATAACATCGACATGCAGTGACATAAATGTTGGCAAAATCAGCTTTTTCTATGAAGAGTAGGAATCAGGTGCAGGTGTACTCAATCTGGGTGAATCTATATAATGTTTATGAAGTTTATTTTCCACTGTGTCTGGGAAAAAAAATAGCAGTGATTACTTCAAGATATACAGGTAAAAGCCAGTAAATTAGAATATTTTGAAAAACTTGATTTATTTCAGTAATTGCATTCAAAAGGTGTAACTTGTACATTATATTTATTCATTGCACACAGACTGATGCATTGAAATGTTTATTTCATTTAATTTTGATGATTTGAAGTGGCAACAAATGAAAATCCAAAATTCCGTGTGTCACAAAATTAGAATATTACTTAAGGCTAATACAAAAAAGGGATTTTTAGAAATGTTGGCCAACTGAAAAGTATGAAAATGAAAAATATGAGCATGTACAATACTCAATACTTGGTTGGAGCTCCTTTTGCCTCAATTACTGCGTTAATGCGGCGTGGCATGGAGTCTATGAGTTTCTGGCACTGCTCAGGTGTTATGAGAGCCCAGGTTGCTCTGATAGTGGCCTTCAACTCTTCTGCGTTTTTGGGTCTGGCATTCTGCATCTTCCTTTTCACAATACCCCACAGATTTTCTATGGGGCTAAGGTCAGGGGAGTTGGCGGGCCAATTTAGAACAGAAATACCATGGTCCGTAAACCAGGCACGGGTAGATTTTGCGCTGTGTGCAGGCGCCAAGTCCTGTTGGAACTTGAAATCTCCATCTCCATAGAGCAGGTCAGCAGCAGGAAGCATGAAGTGCTCTAAAACTTGCTGGTAGACGGCTGCGTTGACCCTGGATCTCAGGAAACAGAGTGGACCTACACCAGCAGATGACATGGCACCCCAAACCATCACTGATGGTGGAAACTTTACACTAGACTTCAGGCAACGTGGATCCTGTGCCTCTCCTGTCTTCCTCCAGACTCTGGGACCTCGATTTCCAAAAGAAATGCAAAATTTGCATGGTTGGGTGATGGTTTGGGGTGCCATGTCATCTGCTGGTGTTGGTCCACTCTGTTTCCTGAGATCCAGGGTCAACGCAACCGTCTACCAGCAAGTTTTAGAGCACTTCATGCTTCCTGCTGCTGACCTGCTCTATGGAGATGGAGATTTCAAGTTCCAACAGGACTTGGCGCCTGCACACAGCGCAAAATCTACCCGTGCCTGGTTTACGGACCATGGTATTTCTGTTCTAAATTGGCCCGCCAACTCCCCTGACCTTAGCCCCATAGAAAATCTGTGGGGTATTGTGAAAAGGAAGATGCAGAATGCCAGACCCAAAAACGCAGAAGAGTTGAAGGCCACTATCAGAGCAACCTGGGCTCTCATAACACCTGAGCAGTGCCAGAAACTCATCGACTCCATGCCACGCCGCATTAACGCAGTAATTGAGGCAAAAGGAGCTCCAACCAAGTATTGAGTATTGTACATGCTCATATTTTTCATTTTCATACTTTTCAGTTGGCCAACATTTCTAAAAATCCCTTTTTTGTATTAGCCTTAAGTAATATTCTAATTTTGTGACACACGGAATTTTGGATTTTCATTTGTTGCCACTTCAAATCATCAAAATTAAATGAAATAAACATTTCAATGCATCAGTCTGTGTGCAATGAATAAATATAATGTACAAGTTACACCTTTTGAATGCAATTACTGAAATAAATCAAGTTTTTCAAAATATTCTAATTTACTGGCTTTTACCTGTATATTTAAACGGTGTACATTTTCAATAGATAAATGGTGATACTTTTGAAGTACCGGTAGGTTGAATTTGCAATCTGAGAAAGCCTCCAGAATCAAACACCTTGGAGACAGACTCAAAAAAACAAAATATAACATTGACTGTGTAGCTAAATTAACGCAAAATATACGCCAAAGCATATCCATTACATATTATCTAGACCAGTGGTCCCCAACCACCGGGCCGCGGCCCGGCACCGGTCCGTGGATCGATTGGTACCGGGCCGCACAAGAAATAAAAAAAAAATAAAAATAAATAAGTATTAAAAAAAAAAAAAAAAAATTATAATTATTAAATCAACATAAAAAACACAAAATACCCTTTCAATTAGTGCACCAACCCAAAAAAACTCCCTCCCCCATTTACACTCATTCACACTCATTCGCACAAAAGGGTTGTTTCTTTCTGTTATTAATATTTCTGGTTCCTACATTATATATCAATATAGATCAATACAGTCTGCAGGGATACAGTGCGTAAGCACGCATGATTGTATTTTTTTATGACAAAACAAAAAAATAAAAATAAATAAAACATACCCCCTATAGTTTACTGTAGCTAACTTTCTACTAACTTTCACCTACTCAGTGGCCTAGTGGTTAGAGTGTCCGCCCTGAGATCGGTAGGTTGTGAGTTCAAACCCCGGCCGAGTCATACCAAAGACTATAAAAATGGGACCCATTACCTCCCTGCTTGGCACTCAGCATCAAGGGTTGGAATTGGGGGTTAAATCACCAAAATGATTCCCGGGCGCGGCCACCGCTGCTGCCCACTGCTCCCCTCACCTCCCAGGGGGTGATCAAGGGTGATGGGTCAAATGCAGAGAATAATCTCGCCACACCTAGTGTGTGTGTGACAATCATTGGTACTTTAACTTTTAACTTTAACTTTTCCTGTCTCCAATGTATAGCATGTTTATGTCAGTGGCTACTCAACATATTGGATGAATATTGTGAGATCTTCAGTCACAAACATGGCAAAAACAGTAGCATCTCCTGGCTTGTAAACAATATTGTCTTTTTTCCCTCCTCTTGTATAAAACGAGGAACATGCGGTCTTGCTGAAGGGATAAGTAAGTCAACAGTGGTTTATTGCATTAGATTATGGCATTTCAGTCTCTCTGCTGCAGACTGGCTGGCTAGCTGTGGACCTTTTGCATTTTCCACAAAATGAGTTTTTAATCATTACAAATGAGGACGCTTGAACTTGCTGGCATGAGGCAGCTATGTAAAACGTTTAACGCTCGGTCAGATAAGAAATGTTTTAACCGTGACGTGTCCACAAGTGCATCCATGTTCACATTAGTATTTCTCCAGACAGCTTTAATCTGGTGTACTGAAGGACGCGTCACGCTGACAAGTTACAGATTCTTGCAGAATTAAATGAATGCAACCAAAGAGGAAGCTGCATAATTGGCCTCCATTCAAAGGGTCTGGACAAGCTCTTCTCTCGTAGTTTTAATTTAATTTATCATTTTAGAACAAATACCATGGCCACATGGTATGGAACACAAGCAAAACTTTAAAAACAGCAAGGCTGTAAATGAACATATCTTGGGGTAATACAATAAACGTGCTTATTTTCCTCCTCAAAATCTTACAACACATAATGACAAAGTTATGGTGTGGAATTATTTGACTGTAAAGATGTGCAAGCTAAAATGTATTTATTCCATTAACAAAAATGTGGAAAAAAGTGTGGATACTTTATGGATGCACTGTATTGTTAAAGAGGAATTTCACTTTTTAGGGAATTTTGTAGCACATTGAATGTTTAAGTCAGTAGGCTCCTTTCCTGCCCAGAGTTTATGTAGGTTAGAGAGAATATAATCCATGATTTAGAAGCTAATCAAAGCTCACTCTGTGTATCAAATGAGTCCCATTCTTTGTTGCCACACATGAGGTTATGCAATGTTTCTAACTGGAACTCTTTAGGGAAGAAAGTATGATTGTTAAAGGGGAACTGCACTTTTTTTAATGTATTTTGCCTATCATTCACAATCTCTATGTAAAACATATGTTTTTCTTGTTTTATGCATTCTAACTCTTAAATAAACGCTAGCAAAAGTCAGCTAACAATGGAGCTTTTGAGAGTAATCTATTGTGCCCTTAACGCCCTCTAAAAAAAACTGCCAACAATACTCCATTTACACCTCGTGATCTAAATATTAACCAAGTATTAGCGATAGAGTTTTTATAAGCGCTAACACTGAGGAACTAATTTTAGCGACACCGTGATCACATTGAGCTCACTAGCTTGTGCAGCTGCCAGCTACAGTGTTGACATACTGAGCTGCTGCTACATTGCCTCTGAGTTGGTAAAAGTTAATTCTAGATTACAAAATAAGGTCTCTCACTTGTACAACAGAATGTTGTGGCCAAACAAAAAGACTGTCAATTTTAACAGTCAACATAGACCCTTTTTTTATTTCATTCTGCGTGAGGATTATGATTAATTCTTTATCCAACGCAGTGGTTCTTAACCTTGTTGGAGGTACCGAACCCCACCAGTTTCATATGCGCATTCACCAAACCCTTCTTTAGTGAAAAATAAAATGTGTTTTCTTTTCAAATTCAAGACAAAGTTATATGTTTTTGGTAACACTTTAGTATGGGGAACATATTCTAAGTAACAACGACTTAATTTAGAGTTTTTTTGGACACTAGGGGAACATATTCTAAGTAACAAAGACTTAATTTAGAGTTATTTGGTTAGGGTTAGGACCAGGGTGTGAGGGTTAGGGTTATAATAAGGCCATGCCGAATAAGGCATTAATAAGTACTTAATAAAGACTAGTTAAGAGAAAATATGTTACTAATTTGCATGTTAATAAGCAACTAATTAATGGTGAATATGTTCCCCATACTAAAGTGTTACCATGTGTTATTACTGGTGCACAAAATGAACCGTGCATGAACATCACCTTGTTCAAAGAACAAAACCAACACAGTGCATAAACTCACAACAACCTGCAAATCAGTGTGACTTCTGCTGTTGCCGTATCTGTAATACGCCGATAGGGAGAAGTTTTTATTTACACGAAGAGTCGGGTGTGTCTTGACCTCCGCCGAACCCCTGAGCCCGACTCACTGAACCCCTAGGGTTCGATCGAACCCAGGTTAAGAACCACTGATCTAACGGAAAGATATAAAGGTCCCGCCAGTCGGCATCCCAGTGAGAAGAGACATTGTACAGTAAGTGGTTATTTTATTAAGTTCGTAGTTTATATTTCTTGTTTACCACTTAGCAATAGTTCTGGTAGCTGGATCTGCTTGTCACTCAGCTTCTAAACATTGTAGCTCATCCTATGGAGCCAGAACACTCCCAGTAAAAAAATTACATTGTAGAAAAAGTTGCATTGGCACTGAAAAAAGTTTTGGCAACAAATAAATACAAACAAATATTGTATTTTTCCAATGATTGTGCTTACTTGTTGCCAAAACTTGTTTCTGTGCCACTACAACTTTTTCTACAAAGTATTTTATTTTTTTCGAAAACTGAATCTTACTGGCGTTGTTTTGGATCCATACTCATCCTCCGTATATTCAGGCTCAAAAAGATAAGGTACTGGATCATCTCTTGCCGCAAAGTCGTTGTCATTGGCTCTCATTAAGTCTGCCATGATTAGTAATAGTTGTTGCTGTTGAAGGAAATAGAGAACGTTGTGATGTGCCTGCGAAATTAACACGTCGCCATAAATTTAAAATGAGCAAAGTACTGAAATATTACATGTTATAATGAAAAAAAAATGTTGCAGGGCAGTTTCCGTTTCCCAATCACACTTTTGCAGGTACAAACATTGCATAACCTCATGTGTGGCAGCAAATATTGGGACTCATTTAATACACAGACTGAGCTTTGATTACCCTCCAAATCATGGATTACACTCTTTCTAACCGACAGAAACTCTGGCCAGGCAATAATCCTGCTGACTTATACATTCAATGTGTTGTGATGTGGTGTCATACACTACAATCTCAACCATAGCAGACAAGTGCACGTTCCCATAAAAGTCACATCGAGCGGATCACACCTAACTTACAGTTAAATAAACCCCATTGTCCCCTCGCTTGGGATCTGTTTCAACCAAAACACACAGTTGCCTTTTCTCTCACAGGAGGTACTGTATGTGGCCAAATAATGCATGCATTGTTTTCGAGGGACTGCACAGGCAGAAAGGTGGAAACAGGAGCAATTGGTTCATCAAGACCGAGTTAACCCCTTGAGCACATAAATAATAAATAGGTTATAAGCTAAGTTCTGATTATTTACTATAGGCTCTTGTACAACCACATACCATGTCAACCTAACCTACATTCATGGAGCCATAGGCACCTTTCACACTTTGTAAAAAATATATTGCACTTTGGTATAAATGTCACCGGCATGAAATGTTAGGACAAACACGACCTGGCAATTTTCCATATTTTCGAGGTAATATAAGAGCCATAACAGAGCATGTGTAAAGGGAATGCTTACATTCTTGTCTCCCCCTGTTGTGTTGAAAACGATTGTCCGGTAATTATTTGGCGTTGCCGTGTTAAAGCTCATTTGCACCAATTTCCAATTTCCTTTGGTTCTGTGTAAAATGCAAAGGTGGATAAATGCTGTTGTTCTGGCAAGATGTGCTCCCCATTGGAATTCATGCGCCACCTGCATCTGCGCATGAATCCAAAGAATGTGGAAATGTAATTGTACTTGACAAGACCACGTATTCCCTTTGAAATTAATATTTGAGGAGTGCAGTGTTTAATATAAATAACGCTATATTTTTGTATTTTGTCTAATATACATGTTCGGGGTGACATGGCTCAGATGGTAGAGCTGGTTCCTGGTTCGAATCCAGCTTCCGCCATCCTGGTCACGGCCGGACAAGACATTCCAGCCACCTTGCATGTGCGCATTGCATGGTAGCTTAAGCCATTAGTGTGTGATTGTGTTTGTGAATGGGTGAATGTGACATATAATGTGAAGCGCTTTCGGTATCGTGCAGTTATATTATAGCGCTATAAAAATACAGACCACTTACCATGTTCCACAATACAAATGGTAAAATGTACGATTTATTAGGTTGTATTATTTTCGCAGAGAAATCAAAAGTGCTCTAAGCATTCCATGCAGTACTTAATTTTCGACAATCACATGAAACCGTAACCTAATATATCGTATATTTGATTGTTTGTAGTAGGGCTGCCTTTGACTAAAGATTCTCATAGTCAAACCAGGTTCGTTAGATTTTAGTCGACTCTGTGGCATTTCTTTTAAAAGAGTAATAAACAGATAATGATATGTAATATAGTGTATACTGACTGGTCACTAAGTGTCAGTAACATCACATAATTTATGTGCACTAGCACGTACAGTATTGTTTATAGTGAATCAAGCTCCTAAATTTAATTAAACCTTTAGAAAATAAATAGTGTTTCAATAAAGTGAACACAACAAAGATCTTATTTGCGACTTTTTCCACTTCTAAAGAAGGCTAAACCACCGTTTGTGAGGACATCAAACCTAACTAAATACAAGAAGTAAAAGTCGTAACAGTTTCTGTACATGAATTAGCAGAACGATGATTATCTTTGCAAAAGGAGCGCTACAACCCCAGAGTGAGCCAGTACTATGGCGTCACATTAGTGCCAAAAATCTAAGCGCATAAAAATTGTTATCGCGCACTGATTCTCCACTTCGTGCGCGCGACACCCTTTTCCGCGCGCGTGGTGACTTTTTGCGCGCGACGCCTTTCTGCGCGCCCTCTGTGTACTCCTGGCATCTCTCCTCGCGCTGTCATGTTTCTTTTTGGCACTTTGGGGGCGGGTATGCTTAGACGGCCCCTTCTTTCTGATTGGTCAGGCGAAAAAAGCTGAAAAATGCTCAGAGCCAATCAGAAGTATAGCAGGGCGGGTCATCGTCAATATGTATCAAGATTTACGGAGGAAGTGTCGCGCGCTGATGAGGGTTATTTCATACCACATAAACACAATACAGGGTAATACAAAATGTGACCAAATAAATAATAAGACAACAAACACCATAATCACATCTTTCAGCCAGAACTGGTCCACCAGCAATAACATCCAACCATAACATTATTTTATATTTTCACTTCTTGAACATTTGTTTTCTAATTTATGGAATTTCTTTTGATTCAGCCATAAAATTAATGAAATAATCTTTGAATTTTGTTTTTAAAATGTCAAAAATAGCCTTTTAATAATGTATTCTGAAACAGTTTAAAATAATCAGAGAACTGACTAACACTGACCCTACACAACTATGTTGCACAATTAAGTCTTTTTTTTTTTTAAAGCCAAAGAGGTCATTTCAACAGGTACAGCATCCTATGTCATATCTACATGTAATAAGATTTGTAACAAGGCAAACCGTTTGTAAATTGGTCGAAAATCGAGCAAGTTATGGTAATTTAATTAGTACATGTACCATTGACATCAATGTAATGATTGAGGCTAGATGTCCGAGGTAAGATGGCTACAACGTTGCTACACTGGAGAATGATTGGTCATATGAAAAATGCTCACAGCCAATCAGAAAGGAGGGGCCGTCTAAGCATACCCGCCCCCAAAGTGCCAAAAAGAAACATGACAGCGCGAGGAGAGATGCCAGGAGTACACAGAGAGCGCACAGAAAGGCACCACGCGCGCGCAAAAGGGTGTCGCGCTCGCGCACGAAGTGGAGAATCAGCGCGCGATAACAGTTTTTATGCGCTCGGATTTTTGGCACTAATGTGACGCCATAAGCACGGCCCTACGAACCTCGATCACGTTCCACATGCAGAACCATCCTCCCAAAATATTATTGTTTGCAAATAGATGTGATGAAATAGAAGATATGTTAGGCCAAAACAGGCCAACTGATTACATGACATCACACCAGGAAGCGCAACCGGAAGCAGCGGTCACTCTCTTGTGACAGCCGAAATTATAAGCAGATAAGAATTATCTCTTACTCTCTGAAAACTATTTGTCTGCACGCGAGAGTCTTTAAAGAAGACATGATGAACACAATCAATCTATCCTCCCAACACACCTGCTGTATCAGCTGGTATTAAAAGGGGTCATATAAAGTCTTCTTTTTCGACATTTAAAACACTTCCTTGTGGTCTACATAACATGTAACACTGGTTCTTTGGTCAAACATTTGCATAGATTATGTTTTACAGACCATATACAAGCCGCTTTCGGACTGTTTCTTCAGGATGCACCGATTCGTGGGTGGTCTTATTTCCGTGCCTCCACTTTGACTGCATCTCCTGCCCGTCAGCTATGTTGTAGTTTCAGGTAAACCTCCATCAAATATGGAGATATCCTCTGACGTTACCAATGGGAAAAACGTCACAAATGGTGCAAATTTCAAACGACTCGTTGAGTGGAAGTATGAAAAAAGGCTAGATTGTTTTTTATAAATATCTCAGCTATTCCTCCATGGTTTGATTTCAAATTTTCGGGACTTATGCAGAACCCAAATACACAAAAACAGGTACCAATAGTTGGTTTTGCATGATAGGTCCCCTTTAAGTCGCTCCCCTCCCAGAGAGGACAGGGGAAAAGGGGGACTTAATATCAGACGAATCAGACTCCTCTGAATTGAATCGTCGAATCTTTGTCTATTTGAAGGCAGTCCAAGTTTGTAGTGTGAAATGTCTCCCGTATTTTTCGGACTATAAGTCGCTCCGCAGTATACGTCGCACCGGCCGAAAATGCACAATAAAGAAGGAAAAAAACATATATACGTCGCACACGTATAAGTCGCATTTTTGGGGGACATTAATTTGATAAAACCCAACACCAAGAATAGACATTTGAAAGGCAATTTAAAATAAATAAAGAATAGTGAACAACAGGCTGAATAAGTGTACGCCATATGACGCATAAATAACCAACTGAGAACGTGCCTGGTATGTTAACGCAACACATCATGGTAAGAGTCATTCAAATAACTATAACATATAGAACATGCTATACGTTTACCAAACAATCTGTCACTCCCGATCGCTAAATCCGATGAAATCTTCCTCCCCGGTGTCGCCTCTGGTATGTCCTTTCTTTCAGCTGCTCGATTGCCGTTCTCTGCTGCATATTTCACTACGTCCAGCTAGTAATCTGCAGTATATGATTTCCTTTTCGGTGCCATTTTTGTTCAGCCTTTCTCAGTTTTTATAAGTTACCGCCAATGTTGAAATGATCCATTTTCCTAGGTACGGACGTAGTAGCATGTAGCATCTTTTTTTTCCACAATACACCGCCATCATGACCCACAATGCACTTGTGCCATGAACCGCCCCCGCATATTTTCTATTGGTTTACGTGTGTGTGTGACGACCGCTGACGTGTGTGTGACGATTGCTGACATTTGCTTCGTCTCTTCCGTGAATTAGATAAATAATATTATTTGATATTTTACGGTAATGTGTTAATAATTTCACACATAAGTCACTCCGGAGTATATGTCGCACCCCCGGCCAAACTATGAAAAAAACTGCGACTTATAATTTAAAAAATACGGTATATCATATGACAAAATACAAAATATACCATTATTTCTTTTAACGAATTCACCCTTTTGTAATATTCTTTTAAATAGGATGCATGATTACCTTTCCGCATTTCTTGAATTAATACGCATGAATTTCAGTGGGTGCATGTCTCGCAAAAACACTGGAACCGCTAATGTGGCCAATTTGGGGCATCTTAAGCTTTTTTTAAATGCAAAAATCTCGCAAAATGTATCCATTAGAGCTGTAAAAGCATCCTTTGTAACACAGAATAGTTGTCGGACAACGACAATTTACCACAACAAAGCAGAAGAGGTGAGTCACGGGTGTCAAACGTCACGTCACATCCCTGTCCTGGCACTGCACAATTTCCAATCCAGACACACAGGCGCCATTCCACCTCTGTTACGGCTCAGCGTTGGCGCAGTTTATATAGTACTGTGACTCCGAAAAAAATTGTTCTTTTACGCAGTATGTAAAGGACTTCTGTACCACAGGCTATTTCGACTTACACTACAACAGGTATTAACATTATGGTTTGTTCAGACTTGAATAGTGACTCTAATGTAAAACAAAAACAAGCATATTAGAGAAATTGAGCAGCACTGAAACTACCAAGGGATCAATAATGATATGATTTGAAATTCTAATGGTAATTATAGTTGATACAAGGGCACTTTTACTGACGTAAATTGGATTAAATGGATAGATCAAACAAAACCCTGGTGACAGCCAATCACATCGTCTGTAAATACCAGACTAGTGACTCCTCGTGAATAAACATGGAGATGAACACCCCCTCTCCTCTTTCCTTACCCATAAACACACACACACCCACACACACACACATACATACAGCATGTCTGCGCCACAGCTGGGAAACATTAACTCCATCAGCGCAGTCAGAACCAGCACTTAGCACAAGGAACAGCACGTGTAGACTAACAAAAAACGTTTGGACCAGCACATGGTTTCGTACGATATTATGTGTGTTTTCCTTGGATCTGGTAAAGTGCACACTTTTGCCGCACGTGTGTGCCCGGGTACATTTGTTTTTAGCTTTTCGGGACTGAAGGAGTTCTCGGTAAAAATCGTACTGTTTTTTCTCAGTAACATTTATATGCTACCAGTTATTTTGTATAACATGTGCAAGTGGACACTTGTGGACAAGAACATGTTTTTTTCAGCTTCTTGCACTTAAAGTTAAGGATGCCTTTTTCGGGATAACAACAAGGGACTTTTTTCTTTGAAAGGTGACTACCAAAATGCTGGTGTGGTGGAGTTTGTGAGTGCACATGATGCCTTACCCATGAATGAGCCTGTGCTGCAGATGAGGCTGAAGAAGCAGCTCTCGGGCGGAAGTGTCCCACATTTACTGCAAAGACAAAGAGCACAGACATGAGTGGCATTATTTAGATGACTACACACAAAATATTGTATGAAAGTAGGGAAACAGTGAATGTATTCTTGTGCAGTGAGAACTTTTTGCACACATGAACGATTTGTAGGAGGGGAGCACAGCAGACGGTCGGCTAGAGGATAGAGACTGTCTGTGCCTGGAGCTGCTGCCCACCAAAGCCAACTCAGCTGACTGCAGTCACATGCACAGTCAAATCCATGCTTTACCCAAAAATATTACTAATATTTTTAGTTTAAAGAGTAATGCCAGTCACTTTATCTTTAAGTGATTTCTCTGCTGAGAGATCATGGAAATTATCCAATTTTACCCAAATGGCCCTAAAGTTATTTATTTACTACAACTAATATATATTTGTTTATATATATATATATATACCAGCGACATTTACTGTAGTGACAGGCAGAATAATTTAATGCTCTTCCACTAGATGGCAGAAGGTACATAGGAGGTTATGTGATTGCCAGGGTTTGTCTATTTGTTATAAAGTTAGATAGCATCATAACTCAAAAAGTTATGGGCGGGTTTTGATGAAACTTACATACCGGTAATTGATTCGATTTTGGGGATGATCTTGATCATTTCTACTACCTTTCCATATGTTTACAACAGGGGTGTCAAACTCATTTTAGTTCAGGGGCTGCATGGAAGAAATTATTATTACCACGTCGGCTGGACTGGTAAAATCATGGCATAATAACTTAAAAATAAAGAAAACTTCAGATTGTTTTCTTTGTTTTACTTTGGCCAAAAACAGAACAAGCACATTCTGAAAATGTACATATTACAAATAATCCTCTTGGCAAAACACTTGAAGTTAGTTGAAAATTCTGAGGAAAAAATTAGTGCATTTTCAAAAACACCATGAAGAACACAATACACTGAGACTTTGTCTCAGTGTATTTACAAAGCAATTAAACTTTAAGCACTTCCTGTTTAGCATTGTCATGTTGGCAGTTCATTAAAGACGTACGAGTTTGTAAAAGCAACAGAGTGTTTCCTCAAACTGCTATTTTGGTGACATCTGCAACTGCCACAACACATTCATTTATCATTTATCATCATTCAAATATTACAATTATAATATAAACAAAACAATGATCAAAATGACACCATATCAAGGTAGCATAACTACAAACATAACCAAAGCGAACATAATATATTTGAGCATAAAATAAAATAGAACAATCAAGAAATGTAGAAACTGACATTTTTACAATGGAGTTCAGGGTGCGCATCGCGCTGTCAACCAACTGCGAGCACTGACGGAACTCTAACTACTTCAAAGATGATGGTCATGTTAATTTAATTATTTTCATAATACTGTTTCGTTATTTTATCCGTTGAGTGGATAATCTACAATGAAAGAAGGTATCGCACGTCGATATTGCATTAGTCTGCCGCCATCTGCTGCCTGCCAAAACAAGAGCAACTGATTACTTGCACCTGCACTCAATGGAGTAGTGGCAGCCAATCCTGAGGGCGCTTAAAATCAGCTGACACGTCATCTTTACACAATGTCATGTGTGACATGGGTTACACTTGAATTGCTATTGCGACATCAAGTGAACACATTTAGAACAGCAGTTTCTTTCATTAAAAAATTGCAGCTCATTTTTATTCTTAAACTCATCTTGTGGGCCGGGAGCCAGATTAGACCTATCCGGCCTTACGTTTGACACCCCTGGTTTGCGTGCACGCACGCACGCACGCACGCACGCACGCACGCAAACAAACAAACAAACAAACAAACAAACAAAAACCATGGCAATTTCATGTATCCTTTTGATTAATTATGTATTCACTAGGGTTTGTTTGTTAGTTGGTTACAACATAACTAAAAACGTTATGGGCAGATTTAATGAAATGAAATGCCAGAAATGGGATAAGGAACAATTGAACAATTTTGGGGGTTGAACTGGATCACCGTCTGGATTCAGGATTTTTAAGGATTGTTTGCTATGGGAGGAAGGGCCTGCTTTTTAGTTTTAGTTAACCTGTATCAACCTGTTGCTAAAAACACAACAGAATAAGCCCTTGCATGCTTGGTGGGGCGCCGTGAGATTTTTTAAATGTAGAATATGTTGGAGGAAACTGCTTCTGTACGAGCCATTAAGACGATCTAACCTTTTCAAACACAACTGGACCATATCTGTGACGTAATGTGTGACAATACATACTTTAGTTTTGCTTTTTCCATGTTTTGTGTCACATCTGCAAAAAATGGCACTGGCGAGGGCAAAAAGTCTAATGATAACCAAAAGAACAGGAAACAGAAATATACTTTAGTTATTCATTTCAAAAATGGTATGCTGCCTTTCCTAGGGTCAGGGGCAAAAAGTGTACACCCTTTCAATTATAGGGCACATATACGGTATACAAACTATTCACACATATGGACAAATTAAATTCTCCAACATGCATGTTTTTGGGAAGTGAGAGGAACAAGAAGTAAAACCCACCCACGCACGGGGAGAGCATGCAATCTTTACAGTCAGAAATCCCCAAACAGAAATTTACAACCTGATCTCCAAATTGTGTGGCTAACAACCAGGCAACCCAAAAAATTAACGTTGGCTAAAATTTTAGACCAGCTCTGTTGAGTTTGTATTTTTCAGAGGTCAGAGCCCTGCTGGTGGCCGTCTGTCAGCGGGATTACACAAGAACTACCACACCTGTTGTAGGGCTGCAGCATTGTCCAAGAAAAACATACCCAATTTAAAAGCACTTCAGACAAGATGCTCCCCTCTGGTTTTATCTTCATATTTCTTTTTTTTCTTTTCTTTTTTTTACATAACTCCCTTGTTAGTCTGTCTTATTTATTTGTTTTTCATGATGTACAATGTGATTTATTGGCTTTTCTTGAAAAGATTTCAGACAGATGTATTACATAAACCACAGAACTATTAATGCTCCAGCCAACTTTTCATGTTCAGCTCTCAAAAGCCGGTCCAAATGTTAAACAAAGCAGCGCAGCATCTTGGTTTGTCACCAAAAGTACTGTAAGCTGACTCCTCTAAATGTGTGTGTTTACATGGTTATGTGCAACCTCTGAACTGCTACAATGGTAGGCATGATACGCTTGCCCCAAGACATTTTCCTATTGCACGCGCACACACTTTGGGGAGAAGTGCCTTCTTTAAGCCCGCCCGCTTGCCTTTGATCCACAATGCAGCGACAGGGGTCGTGAAAAACAATGGCTCACTGTTCCTGTTTTTAATCAGCAGTCAGACACAAGCAACAAAGCGACGGGGAAGAGACGGGCAAGGAGGACGGCTGGAGGAGAGGCTGGACGACTCACTGACCTGATGAGAGGTATGTTGTCAAGCGTGCAGCACAACGTTGGCCCACTCTGCAAATACAGTTCCTCTTCACACGACTGGTTGTACAACCTGGAACATAAAAATAATTTTCTGACACCAACCTTACCTTCAGTCTAAATCACACTTCCTGGCATTAACATTGGGTAATATTTTGGTACAATTGCCATTGTACCAAAATATCGGTATTCATTATCATAAAAAACTGTCAGTGGATATTTTTCATTAAAAATTTGTTTTACAGATGTCCCGAGTCCGACCATGGGATTAGATTGGGGCTGATATTTGCCTTTTTTTAACTGATCCTAGACTAGCTGATAAACTGCAGCGCCCAGTCGTGTCCCAGTGTTTACGTGCTAAAAATTGTACTCAGGTGAAAGATTCCTTCAAACGGTGTTTGGGAATTTTAGTAGTGTTAGTGTCTTTCTAGAACCCTGCTCAAAGGCGCCGTTTATCCACAGTAATGCTTCTAAGATACTATACTAATCCTCACCACCATGATGAAAAATTAACTAAGTTTATTCCATGTATCATTATTATTGGAGAAGGTATGGCTAAGCATGTTACATAATACACATACACTAAACAGGACGACACAAGAAGCTAAACGCTAACTTCAATAAGTGTTAATTTCATTGACTAATAATTTTCGTCTTAGTTAACAACCTTTTTTTTTTCCTGACTAAAATAAGACAATAACTAATCAAAACAAATGCACGATGACTAACGCAATGACAAAATTAAATTACATTTTAGTGAACAAAAAAGACGGGTGGGACAAGTTCAGAATATATCCAAACACAGCTCTTTAACAGCGTACAAGAGATGGGCCGGGAGTGAGTTTTGAAGGACGGCCAATCGTATTTCTTTGTGCGATAAGGAAATTGGATCGCCGCCGCCAGAACAAAACTGTATGCATTTGAACAAATTACACATGGTAATAATTGTACACCTGTGAGAAAGAGAAGAGGACACTTTTAGAATAGAATAGAATAGAAAGTACTTTATTGATCCCTAGGGGAAATTCAGCACCACAGTTCGCTCACAATAGACAATAATAATTATAAATAATATATATATATATAATATATAATATATAAATAATATAAATATATTCTACATATACTCTACATTTAAGTGCATTCAAGGAACATATGCATTTTCATCAGCAGACCAGTCATCGTGACTTCTACACAGTAAGCTGGCCAAAGCTAATACTACCTTCAAAAAAAGAAAACAAATGATGAAAGTGTGGCAACATGCATTGTAAATCTGCTTTACAACACACGTAGACACCTGTGTAGCAGATTGAAAATATAGAAAAAGTGCCTCAAAGATTTTCATTGACCTGTATAGCAAAAAATCTCAAACTGCGTCATTACTGACCATAAGCTCACGCGACTTTTGTGTTAATGAAATGCATTGTAGGTAGACTAAATAAAGGTGCTTTCAAGAAAACTTTAAAGAGGCCGTATATTTAACAGTTTATATTTTACTCAACTCAATTTCTGTAATTTTAGCTGACTAAAGTGTTGTTTTAGTTCATTGACTACCTTGACTAAAACTAAATCAATTTAAACGACTAAATATTACAAAAAAGACTGACTTAAACTAAATTAAAAACTGCTGTTAAAATTAACACTACGGGTGATGGATCCAAATGTCGATACTTTCAATACCAGTATATAAATACTAAAATGATTATATCGAATTTCGATCACGTTTTACATGTAGAAACATCCTCCCAAATCTGTTAGTAAAATATTATTGGTTGCAAATAGATGTGATGAAATAGAAGATATGTTAGGCCAAAACACGCCAGCTGATTATTTGACATCACACCAAAAAGCACAACCGGAAGCAGCGGTCGCTCTCTTGTGTCTGCCGAAATTGTAAGCAGATAAGAATTATCTCTTACTCTCTGAAAATGATTTGTCTGCACGCGAGAGTCTTTAAAGAAGACATGATGAACACAATCAATCTATCCTCCCAACACACCTGCTGTATCAGCAGATATTAAAAGGGGTCATATAAAGTCTTATTTTTCTACGTTCAAAACACTTCTTTGTGGTCTACATAACATTTAATGGTGGTTCTTTGGTCAAACATTTGCATAGATTATGTCTATCTGTGTTGGCTCTGTGATGAGGTGGCAACTTGTGCCCCGCCTACCGCCCGAATGTAGCTGAGATAGGCTCCAGCACCCCCCGTGACCCCGAAAGGAACAAGAGGTAGAAAATGGATGGATGGATGGATGGATATTTTACAGACCATCTTCAAGCTGCTTTCTGACTGTCTCTTCAGGATGCGCCAATTTGTGGGTGGTCTTCTATCTTTCTATTTAGGCTTTGTATTGTTCTTATTTACAAACTCAGGGAATTGGTCTCTAGGTACAGCAAAGCTTAGATGGCAATACCTAAATGATTTAAATAGGAGCCAAAAGTAGTTTTTACCCGTTAAGTTATTGTGCATTAGGGACTTTATTTAGTAAAAAAAAAATAGTTTGTTGCATTCAATACCACAAATTTAATACATTGTCTGATTTACAACAATACTAGCAAATTCTAAATGTAATAGGATAAGCTTCATAAGAATGTGTAATTGTGTTTACGTCAGTTCTATAATCTATTGTCAAACTATCAGATCGGGACTTGAAATCGGATTGGATCTGAGGGGACAAAATCAGATCAATATTGGAGGCCAAAAATGCTGATCGGGACATCCTTATTTTGTTCAAGATCTTACGTTTGTTCGTTTCGAAACAATAGTACCCCTAGTCCCCCAAACCCCTTATAATGCAGTGCAGTTCAAACCTTCGGTTTTAAATATTTGACCAAATGACAAGAATCAGGAAGTAGTCTCATTACAAGCGGATAATTGGAACTTTGATTCTGAGAATAAATACAGGAAACCAAGTAAAAATAGGAAAACAAACATACCAGTTATCCACAGGGCAGACATGCTGGTTGTACAGGGCCATGGCATACCTGGAAGGGGAGAGCAGACGTGCGATCAACCAAAAGGATGTGACACCAATTCAGCACTTTTATGAGGTGTTTTTTCACATTCAAGACCTAGAAAGTAGAAACCTTTGATAGTCCTCTTGAAGTGCAATTATAAACAACTATGACCAATAGGAGGGGCTGAGTAAAGTACAAACCTTTATAGAAATTGATACTTTTTAATCAAAATGGACATTTTTGGGCCTGCGTCCATGAAACTTTGCCAAAAAGGACAGGACTTAAAGGGGAACATTATCACCAGACCTATGTAAGCGTCAATATATACCTTGATGTTGCAGAAAAAAGACCATATATTTTTTAAACCGATTTCCGAACTCTAAATGGGTGAATTTTGGCGAATTAAACGCCTTTCTAATATTCGCTCTCGGAGCGATGACGTCACAATGTGACGTCACATCGAGAAGCAATCCGCCATTTTCTCAAACACCGAGTCAAATCAGCTCTGTTATTTTCCATTTTTTCGACTGTTTTCCGTACCTTGGAGACATCATGCCTCGTCGGAGGGTGTAACAACACGAACAGGGACGGATTCAAGTTGCACCAGTGGCCCAAAGATGTGAAAGTGGCAAGAAATTGGACGTTTGTTCCGCACACTTTACCGACGAAAGCTATGCTACGACAGAGATGGCAAGAATGTGTGGATATCCTGCGACACTCAAAGCAGATGCATTTCCAACGATAAAGTCAAAGAAATCTGCCGCCAGACCCCCATTGAATCTGCCGGAGTGTGTGAGCAATTCAGGGACAAAAGACCTCGGTAGCACGGCAAGCAATGGCGGCAGTCTGTTCCTGCAGACGAGCGAGCTAAACCCCCTGGATGTCTTGGCTCACACCTTATGCCACCGAAGATGATCAAGAGAAGAATATCGACCCTAGCTTCCCTGGCCTGCTGACATGAGGGTATGTCTACAGAATATATTAATTGATGAAAATCGGGCTGTTTGCACTCTCAAAGTGCATGTTGTTGCCAAATGTATTTCATATGCTGTAAACCTAATTCATAGTTGTTAGTTTCCTTTAATGCCAAACAAACACATACCAATCGTTGGTTAGAAGGCGATCGCCAAATTCGTCCTCGCTTTCTCACGTGTCGCTGGCTGTCGTGTCGTTTGTCGGTTTCGCTTGCATACGGTTCAAACAGATATGGCTCAATAGCTTCAGTTTCTTCTTCAATTTCGTTTTCGCTACCTGCCTCCACACTACAACCATCCGTTTCAATACATGCGTAATCTGTTGAATCGCTTAAGCCGCTGAAATCCGAGTCTGAATCCGAGCTAATGTCGCTATAGCTTGCTGTTCTTTCCGCCATGTTTGTTTGTGTTGGCATCACTATGTGACGTCACAGGAAAATGGACGGGTGTTTATAACGATGGTTAAAATCAGGCACTTTGAAGCTTTTTTTAGGGATATTGCGTGATGGTAAAATTTTGAAAAAAACTTCGAAAAATATAATAAGCCACTGGGAACTGATTTTTAATGGTTTTAACCATTATGAAATTGTGATAATGTTCCCCTTTAAAGGGGTGCCTTGAGGAACGCCTCAGCTATGTAAATCACAAGTTTGGACCTCAGTGTTCTGTTTGCTAGGAAGGTAAAAATGTCAATGCAAGGATCTGCCGATGTGTTTACAGTGGTTCAAGTTTCTCTATATAACAGGAGTACTTTACTGTTTTTAGGAATTTGCTGCAAAAATGTTTGTCTCCCAAGTTGTGAACTGAATTCAGTAGGCGGTATGGTTTTATCCTCGATTTGGCCCCCGGCCGCCAGTTGAATAGCCCTGCTCTACAGTAACAGAAGGTGGTATTTCACCGTGCATGAATTAAGAGTTACTTTACACAATGGAATACAGACAGTCGTGTGATTGAATTAGGATACCTCGTTTTCCCTAATGACTGTAAACTTAATCTTACAGATGAGTATACACAATGTTTTCCATATACCATTTTACTGTATTAGTGCAAAGCCAAGTCAACACATATCCTGACCTGCTACTAAGAAAAGCCCTGTTGATTCAACCTTAAGGCTCAAGTGATGTGATATTCCTTATCACTCTTTGCAGTACTCAGTAAGGCTGAAGAAAGATAAAACCTGTTGTTTGAGTCAAACTTGCGCAACATGGCTTCTGTCCAATAGTGGTGTTGAATTTGGCTCGGTCACTGACCAGCTACACCGCTCAGAAGTCAGTGACCGGAGGATCATGAGTTAGCGACCGCATTCTGGAAGATTAAGATCACTACGAAGTTGCATAATTTTAACGAGATAATCTGTTTGGATTTTGATCACCATCTTGACGTTAAAGACAGCAGTGACTCTCCAGAAAAGAACATGGGGCAGCTCTAGTCTGTGATAGGTGCTTTGCGATGCCCTTTCTGTCCATACATGCACAAGTCCTTCAGGTGTAGGAATGTAAATGAGAAAAATATGAGCCAATGTGTTAAATACCCAAGAGTGTGTGTGTGTCCATATTTTCCACTATAAATCTAAATATACATTTTAACAGAGGATAGGAAACTTAAAGACAGACGCACCTTATTTGTCCCGATTTCAAGAGAGCAGTTCAGTGAAAGTTTAAGTGCCAATTAAGAATGTCTCCAGTGTCCTCGTCATACCAAGTCTTCTGATACATACACACCTGCTCCGCACTAGACAAGAACGGGCACACAGACTGATTGATTGTGTTGTCAGAATATAAAGATGGACCCCTGCAATCATCTACATTACGGGTAATAAAATCCACAAAAACTCGGAAAGCCAAATGCTATAAAGGACTCACTATTAGGAATTACTATAAAAATGTGTAGGCCAAAATATGCTACTAAAGTTACAGAATTAACCAAACCGACACACAAGATGCAAGTTAAGGGTTTTATTGTATGTGTGTATTACTTTTTCTTTTGCCATTTCTAGCCTTTTTGCACTTTGCAAAAATAAGTATTGCAGCCTCTAACAAAGGTGTTAAAGAAGAACTTAAGAAAAGAAGAACATTTGAAGGAGAAAAAACAAATCTAAAACAGTGAAACCCAGCGTATCCCAATACAGTAGTACCACAACTTAAGAGCTCAATTGGTTTCACGAACCGAGCTCGTAACTCAAAACACACGTATCACAAATCAGCGCCTCCCATTGAAATTAATTGCAATCAATTTATTCTGTGCTTGCTTCCCACCCCACAAAAAAACCCACCAAATTTTAACATGTAATGCCTTTTAAAAAGAAAAACAAACTTATAGATAAGAAATGTTTGACAAACAATACAATAGCATGTACTACAAACAACTCGACGTCCATTGCACCGGTCGCCCAGGGATGGTGGGGTACCCACATCTGCGGTCCCCTCCAAGGTTTCTCATTGTCATCCCATTGGGTTGAGTTTTTTTTCTTGCCCTGATGTGGCATCTGTTGTGGATTGTGCAGCCCTTTGAGACACTCGTGATTTAGGGCTACATAAGTAAACATTCATTGATTGATTGATTGACAGTAGTTATATAAAAATAACGTAATACTATTTCATAGCTAATATTGTAGGGGCTGCTTCTCCATTGTGTAACAAAAGGAATTGTTATTGTTCTTTATGTTGCACAGGGACGTCTTTGAGTGACAGACCGGAGGTCAGAGTGTGACACCAAGCGACATGTATATCCTTGTACCAAGGGTAATGCTCGACCGCCTAGTATGCAGAATCAGGAGACAGAATGAACTAAAACACATCCAAGACAGCACCAGTACTTTCTCCATATTTTCATGGATAAATGTCCATTGTTTGGACGTTTTTTACACATAATGTGCAGAGGCTCTCCCCAGCGTAGTGTGATGACAGTGCTTCAGTTGAGCTGCCTCGCCGGGTCTGCTACACAGTAGGACAAACTTTTAATGGTTTGTTTCTCTGATACGGTTTGGTGTTGTTCGCTTCTCCACACATTTCACTCGACCAAATCTCATGACAGAGTGAAACCTCTTTTTCACCTTGGCTACATACTGTATTGTCTTTATATGTGCCTCATGTCACTGTGCGCTGCAATCGTATTTAGCAGACTAGTCTTACGTGTGGTAAAACCGGCGACAAATTAATATTACAAAATTGTCTCTCAGTACTATCGAGCAAAAGCTATTTTGTGACTTATGTCACTATCATTTTATCGCCCAGCCCCACACTGTATAGTTAACAACATGTATGTTGGTGACAGTTTGATCCTGAAGGGACAAGCGGTAGAAAATGGATGGATGGATGGGAAAAATAGGTTTCAAAATTTGAATAAAGTAGACTGACTTGCATCCTGGAACTACAGAGAGGAAATGCAAATAAGGCTGACTAATCTATTCATTAGTTTGTTTGATTAATCGGATGAAACACTCTTTATAGCCTCAATGCTTTTTTTATGAGAAAATAGTTTACATAAATATTGTTCTACTCGCCATAATCTAAATTTTTTGTTAATAAATGCACATCAACAACATTTAAATTACACTTTTAACATGTGTCCATTAACAAAATATCCTTTCAAAATGACTCGCAGTTCGGCACCATACAGATCACAGAACCCACACACTACTGCTCTAATGTGTTATTGTAGCGGCCGTGCGGAAACTATGGCCATGTAATTAAAGTTCCGGCCACTCCATGCTGTCCAGATTTGCATCAATTGTTATTAGTTACACTCATTAAACGATTGATCAAAGCAACAGAATATAAATGTCAATTTTTTTCTAATTGACTTATCGATTAATCGTTGCAGGCCAAAATGCAAATTGACTTGTAAAGTATAATTATTTGGTTAGTTACTTCTAAAAGCAAGTTTTTTTGTTTTTGTTTTTATGAATCAGTTCAACAAAAAACTACACAATAATACAATAATAATACAATTACAATTCCAAAACCGGCCCAGCAACATTCAGAATAGCAATCAACAAAGCAATTGAGAAGACACACAAACATGACACAAAACAATAAAAGTGGTCAAACAAAAATGATATAAACAACAGTGTCAATATTAATAACAATTCCAATATAGCAATGATTACAAATCCCTCATTTACATTATCATCACAGCCATTTAAAAAAAAAAATTAAATAAAAACATTTAAAAAATGAACAGTAGTGTCACAGTGGCTTACACTTGCATCACATCTCATAAGCTTAACAACACAGTGTGTCCAATATTTTCCACAAAGATAAAATAAGTCATATTTTAGGTTCATTTAATAGATAAAACGCATTTAAATAATGGATCCCATATTCCAATATATGACTCATTATTATCTAAACTCAACGCAGTTTTTTCTACTGAAATCATCTCCATAGCTTGTGTATACAAGTCAGTATGAGTTGGACTATCAACATCTATCCTTTTTTTTTTTAATATTACCGTTTTCGTTATGATGCATATTGAAAGAAATGCATTTTTACTCTTTGATGACATGTTACTAAATTGATGCAGATCACCAAGAATACAAGTTTGCCGTGTCATTGGGATGTTTATATTTAGGAATGTGATTGCTTCTCTTGTTGTTTTCAACCAAAACTTTTATTCTCTGACATTCCCACAATAAATGAACAAGAGTTCCCTCAGCTGCCCGACACTTCATACATAACTTGCTATCTACTGCACCAATTTTAAACAGCTGAGAAGATGTAAAAAAACAATCTATTCAAGATCTTAAGAACAGAACCCACATACCACTGCTCTCATGTGTTATTGCAGTAGCCGTGAGGAAGCTATGACCATGTATTTAAAGTTCCGGCCACTCCATGCTGTCCAGATTTGCACCAATTGTTATTAGTTACACTCATTAAACGATTGATCAAAGCAACAGAATATAAATGTATTTTTTTCTTCTAATTGAATTATCGATTTAATAGATTAATCGTTGCAGCCTAAAAAGCAAATTGATTTGTAAATTGACTTATAATTATTTGGTTAGTTACTTCTAAAAGCAAGTTGTTTTTTTTGTTTTTATTAATCAGTCCAACAAAATAATACACAATAATGCAATTACAATTCCAAAACCGGCCCAGCAACATTCAGAATAGCAATCAACAGAGCAATTGAGAGGACACACAAACATGACACAAAACAATCCAAAAGTAGTCAAACAAAAATGAATAATATCAACAACAGTATCAATATTATTAAGACTTCCAACATAGTAGTGATTAGAAATCCCTCATTTACATTATCATTACAGCCATTTATAAAAAAAATTAAATAAAATAATTAAAAAAAATGAACAATAGTGTCACAGTGGCTTACACTTGCATCACATCTCAGAAGCTTAACACATTGTGTCCAATATTTTCCACAAAGATAAAATAAGTCATATTTTAGGTTCATTTAATAGTTAAAGCTAATTTAAATAATGGATCCCATATTCCAATATATGACTCATTATCTAAACAACGCAGTTTTTTCTACTGAAATCATCTCCATAGCTTGTGTATACAAGTCAGTATGAGTTGGACTATCAACATCTATCCTTTTTTTTTTTTAATATTACCGTTTTCGTTATGATGCATATTGAAAGAAATGCATTTTTACTCTTTGATGACATGTTACTAAATTGATGCAGATCACCAAGAATACAAGTTTGCCGTGTCATTGGGATGTTTATATTTAGGAATGTGATTGCTTCTCTTGTTGTTTTCAACCAAAACTCTTTTATTCTCTGACATTCCCACAATAAATGCACAAGAGTTCCCTCAGCTGCCCGACACTTCATACATAACTTGCTATCTACTGCACCAAAAATGTAAAATACAATCTATTCAATATCTTAAATACAGAACCCACACACCACTGCTCTCATGTGTTATTGCAGCAGCTATGCGGAAACTATGACCATGTATTTAAAGTTCCGGCCACTCCATGCTGTCCAGATTTGCACCAATTGTTATTAGTTACACTCATTAAAGGATTGATCAAAGCAACAGAATATAAATGTATTTTTTTTTCTAATTGAATTTTCGATTTAATCGATTATTCGTTGCAGGCCAAAATGCAAATTGACTTGTAAAGTATAATTATTTTGATTAGTTACTTCTAAAATCAAGTTTAAAGATCAATGAAAGTCTTGAACAAATCAAGGACCTAAATCAGGATATAATGTTTCGCAAAATGTTTACATGAACCCACTGACCTAAGCCATCAACGTATAAATGAGTAGATTAGGTTGATACTGACTGGCTGCTGTGGATCCATGCACAACTGTTTCGGGTGCTGATGTTTGCCTTTAGGCGACGTGAATCATTATGTGAAAGTCATCCAAACCAGATGGCATACAGACAGTCGTTAAAGATGATGGTGAGGAAACCCACAGGTGAGCGTGAAATATGGCTCAAAGGTAGGAGGCTTGCAAAATGCATATGCTTTTAAACACGCAACCTGAACACTGACAGCTTCTTGACAGAAACAAGGTTCACCAAAACACACAGGGTAAGTCAGGGATTTCTCTCTAAGAAATACAAGTAACTCACGATGGTGAATGATTCCACTGCATTTGCATACTTAGACTTACGGCTCATACTAACATACCAACAATGCAGCACTGGGACATTTCAAAATAAAAGTTGTCATAAAGTAATAATAGGTTTACAAAATGAGAGCATCTATCGCGGCTTCAGTAATGGCTGTAAACTTTAACTGCATGCCGAGGGGCAATACATACTCTAGTTGGAGTGAAAAAATTTTTTTTTTTATTTCGAACTGAAACAGGCTCTTTCATGGAAAATTCTGCTAGGGTCAACATTTCCGAAGCAAAAATAACATTGGAAACCACAGGAAGGGTGTGATGCATGAACTATGAATTCATTTAGACACTATAGGCACCAAAGCCTCTCCGGATAGAAGCCACGGAAATCTATTTTTAAACCAAAGGTCGCAGCATTCTATCAAATCTAAACATCACTTTCACATGGGCTGTAATGTTGCTTTATACAGACATGCCAACAGGGTCACCAGAGATATGCACATTTCTTTACATTACATCCTTCCAGTATTTACTTTACTCTCATACAGTCACCAGCAGTCAAAGACAAAGTTATGCAACAAGAGGTCACATCCTCTGACATTCCGTTCGTCAGGGAAATAAGACCCTCGACTGCTCCTCGAAACAAGGCGCCCTTGTCAATGCAACAGGAAGGAACCTGGTTTAAAAGTGGCTAAAACTGGTTTAGAGATAGCCAGACAGCAGAGGGAAATGTGCAAATATGACACGTGTACAGTTCATCACAAGTATCAAACCCTGGTAGTATTTTATAGGTATTGCTGCTAATACTAAATACTGTCACCCAAATTGGTCTTGACTACACAAAGTGAAATATTTAATGCACAAAACCCAAAACCAGTGAAGTTGGCATGTTGCGTAAATGGTAAATAAAAACAGAATACAATGATTTGCAAATATTTTTCAACTTATATTCAAATGAAGAGACTGCAAAGACAAGATATTTAACATTCGAACTGGAAAACTTTATTATGTTTTGCAAATATTAGCTCATTTGGAATTTGATGGCTGCAACATGTTTCAAAAAAGCAGGCACAAGTGGCAAAAAAGACTGAGAAAGTTGAGGAATGCTCATCAAACACTTATTTGGAACATCCCACAGGTGAACAGGCTAATTGGGAACAGGTGGGTGCCATGATTGGGTATAAAAGCAGCTTGCATGAAATGCTCAGTCATTCACAAACAAGGATGGGGCGAGGGTCACCACTTTGTGAACAAATGCGTGAGCAAATTGTCCAACACTTTAAAAACAACATTTCTCAAAGAGCTAATGCAAGGAATTTAGGGATTTCACCATCTACGGTCCGTAATATCATCAAAAGATTCAAAGAATTTGGAAAAATCACTGACTTTAGATGCCTCAGGCGATCCTGCATCAAAAAGCGACATCACTGTGGATATCACCACATGGGCTCAGGAACACTTCAGAAAACCACTGTCAGTAACTACAGTTTGTCGCTACATCTGTTAGTGCAAGTTAAAACTCTACAATGCAAAGCCAAAGCCATTTATCAACAACACCCAGAAACGCCGCCGGCTTCGCTGGGCCCAAGCTCATCTAAGATGGACTGATGCAAAGTGGAAAAGTGTTCTGTGGTCTGACTAGTCCACATTTCAAATTGTTTTTGGAAACTGTGGACGTGGTGTCCTCCGGACCAAAGAGGAAAAGAACCATCCGGACTGTTATAGGCGCAAAGTTCAAAAGCCAGCATCTGTGTTGGTATGCGTATGTGTTCGGCACTAATACACTGACAGACAGGGGTCAGCAGAGGAATTATGGTGTGGGGTTGTTTTTCAGGAGTTGGGCTTGGCCCCTTAGTTCCAGTGAAAGGAACTTTGAATGCTCCAGGATACCAAAACATTTTGGACAATTCCATGCTCCCAACTTTGTGGGAACAGTTTGGAGTGGGCCCCTTCCTCTTCCAACATGACTGTGCACCACTGCCCAAAGCAAGGTCCATAAAGACATGGATGACAGAGTCTGATGTAGATGAACTTGACTGGCCTGCACAGAGTCCTGACCTGAACCCATTAGAACACCTTTGGGATGAATTAGAACGCAGACTGAGAGCCAGGCCTTCTCCACCAACATCAGTGTGTGACCTCACCAATGCGCTTTTGGAAGAATGGTGGAAAATTCCTATAAACACACTCCGCAACCTTGTGGACAGCCTTCCCAGAAGAGTTGAAGCTGTAATAGCTGCAAAAGGTGGACCCACATCATATTGAACCCTATGGTTTAGGAATGGGATGGCATTTCAAGTTCATATACGAGTCAAGGCAGGTGGCCAACTACTTTTGGCAATATAGTGTATAAAAGGAGGTAGACTGTCTATGAACAAGTCAGCCTATATATTTATGTTTACAAATAGCACTGTCGAAAAATAAATGGGCAGAAGCGCGACACACACACACACACGACGGCTCCTCGAACACTTTCTCGTCTCCTTCTTTGTTCCTACTGAGACTAGGTTTAATATTGCAGTCTTGTCTACCACTGCCAACCACATCCGGTAATTACAGTTCACACAATATTCCCATCGTTACATTCTTTGATAGCATGTTCTGATTGATGGTCCGCAATGACAGAATGTTTAACAGGCTGAATATTACATTTTATTAATTCATAGAGAAGGTTTAAGCCATCGTCATGCAGAGATATGCATAAAATGAACTTGTACAACATGTAATGTACAGAATATCAGAACCATTTATTCAGGTACAAATATCACATATTACGTTAGCAAACATCTTCGACAATCAAACCATGATCGTGACAATCCACATTTTGTGTTAATAATACGTGTAACTGGTATCTAAACATAGTGTTGCTCCTCCTCTAAATGCAAGTGCTTCTACAGCAGGAATACAAATTATGTATTCCTACAAAATAGAAAATCTGACAAGACCTCAACGCTCTGCTGGTATTTTTTTTGTCCTTTTTGTGTTGAGCTGTTTAAAAAAGCATAACGTGTAAAAAAACAAAAAAAAACATTTCATTAAAACAAACTAATTGTCCAGTCATGGTATTAAAACTTGAAAATGATCTGTCTAGGGTAGACTTATTAATGATGAAAAATTATATTTACCTGCGATTTATCGTGATTAATTTTAAGGTTTATTATGAACAATGTGATTAATTGCGATTAAATACTTTAATCGTTTGAGAGCCCTAGTAAAATATAACAAATCTATGTGTGGCAGCATAGCAGAAAGTTATTGTAAATTTCACTTTTGCATCTCATTGCACGTCATTAAAAGACAGGGGGAGACTTTACTCCTAAGAGATGCACTAAAAATAATATAATCACAATAATAATGACGTACTATGATTCAGATTATCCGCTGATGATGATCCTATGTGCATCAGATAATCTCTACTTTACACTCTGAAGTAAAATACATTTTGACAAATGTTTAATCATATTTACTGTAAGTGAATAATGCCAGGCTATATGATTATTTAAATTCATATTCTGGTCACTTTAATTTATATTGAATTTGTTGGAACCTTTTATTCAGAAGAACAAAACCCAATTATTTAAGGAGTTTCATCTAAATATGTTAATCCAATTTTTAAAAACCAATAAGGTTTTTACATGCATTTTAAAAAGATGGGTTCAACCAAATCCATGTAATAATTGTTTTTTACTGCATGTAAACATATCAAATGTGTGTGTATGGGGCGGCGATGTTGTGTTTAGGGTGGGATGGGGGGAACTTTAGGAGTGTTGTATATGGGGCCCATAATTTGGTGCTACGAACCTGACTGGATCTCATGATATTATGTACGTGTACCTAATTAGGTCAATTAATTAACCTATTTAAGTGAAATTAAAAAGGGATCACATTACGATTTTACGACCACTTCCTTGTAGTCTACATAACATGTAATGGTGTTGCTTAGGTCCAAATTTTGCATGAATTTGGTTTTACAGACCATCTTCAAGCCGCTTTCTATTTTTTGTGGTCGGTTTTATTTACGTGCCTTCACTTCGACTGTATCTTCTCTCCGTCAGCCATGTTTTAGTTTTTACCGCTTCCCTATTGAGTCTACTGACTGATATACCGTATTTTTCGGACTATAAGTCGCAGTTTTTTTTCATAGTTTGGCCGGGGGTGCGACTTATACTCAGGAGCAACTTATGTGTGACATTATTAACACATTACCATAAAATATCAAATAATATTATTTAGCTCATTCACGTAAGAGACTAGACGTATAAGATTTCATGGGATTTAGCGATTAGGAGTGACAGATTGTTTGGTAAACGTATAACATGTTCTGTATGTTATAGTTATTTGAATGACTCTTACCATAATATGTTACGTTAACATACCAGGCACGTTCTCAGTTGGCTTTTTATGCGTCATATGGCGTACACTTATTCAGCCTGTTGTTCACTATTCTTTATTTATTTTAAATTGCCTTTCAAATGTCTATTCTTGGTGTTGGCTTTTATCAAATACATTTCCCCAAAAAATGAGACTTATACTACAGTGCGACTTATATGTTTTTTCCCTTCTTTATTATGCATTTTCGGCTGGTGCGACTTATACTCCGGAGCGACTTATAGTCCGAAAAATGCGGTACAGTAAATTAAAACTATGCTACTTCTTTGTTAGAAATGACAACAGCGGAGGATGCATGTGCACGTACGAGTCAGTCTTCGCCACAACAAGAGGACAGAGAAAAAGAAGGAACTTAGGCCCCTTCGTCAGCTAAGGTTATCAGGGTAAATCCCACTTAACCTTATCCTTGTCCAAACGCACACAATGGTTGTTTATGACACCCCCTCCATCCGCCGGTGCAACGCTACCTCGTACGCATGCGTGGAAAATGTGCACGTCATAGTCACCTCCGGTGTTGCTTTTTCATACCTGCCAACTTTTGAAATCAGAAAAACCTAGTAGCCAGGGTCCAGGGGCCGCAGGCCCCGGTAGGTCCAGGACAAAGTCCTGGTGGGGGGTTCAGGCTTCGCCCCCCAACGCAAAATGATTATTAGCATTCAGACAGGTTAAAATGTTGCTAAAACCATCACTTTTCTATCAGTCACAGTGACTTTTCAAAACAAAAATATTACAGCAAAAATCATATGGGTTGATTGACATGTTTATTTATTCTGTAAGCTAACTTCAATAGTTTGAAATTATTTTGACAGTTAATGCCAGTTATCCTGTCAACCTTTCACAAGACTTCAATTTGTTAATTGAAAGTATAAACAGTATAAACACTTTTTACAGTAAACAAATGGTAAAACTGTACTAAACAATTCCATTAAAAAAAAAATTGGTGTCATTAACTTTCTGTCCAAGCTTGTATAATCTACTGCCTTGTTCAATTGTAAAAAATATTCTGTGCCTAAAATTCACATTTCTATCACAATTATCATACTGTAAACATGGTAAGCTAACTTCATTAAAATTAATAGTCCTGTCAATAGCATGGAATTACAATTCAAATGTAGTTTTTTTGTAAGCCTTTCAAAAGAATTCAAAATATGAAAAATTAATGAAAATTAATTTAAGCCATCAGACACTTGAAAAGTGGCACATCACATCTCTAATGTAATCATTTTAACTTTTCAACAGAAATAGCACTGCAAAAATATTAAGGACATACTTCTCTATTTTGGTAGTTATGCTGTCAACATTTAACAAGATTACTTCAACTTGGACTTGAAAGCATAAATAGTATAAACACTTTTAACAGTATAACAGTACTAAACAATTCCAATAGATAACATTGGTGTCATTACCTTTTTGTGGCTAAAATCCGAAAAACGTTGAAAGTTTTCCACTTGTATCGCTAGCAACGGCATTAGACTTGTGTTTTTTTGTCCCAACGTGGTCTTTTACATCGCTAATTCCTCCGTGTCCGATCGAAAAATCTTGTCTGCACAAGGTGCAATTCGCGTAGTTTTCACCCTTTTTGGAACGGATAATTATTCCCGGATAGGCTTTTGAATATTCTTCACGGAATGACTGCAGTTTTCTTTTCGGTTTAAGACTCGTATGCGATTTTTCTCCGGCTGATTCCATGATCGTTCGCTCGTTTGGAAACAATGACAACAGGTGCCTCGTGCTTGGCACCGGTGCTATAAATAGCCTCGCGGAATGGCTCGATAGGAAGTTACGGGAAGCAGGTCGAATGTCATTGTTGTTACGCGATTTCGTGAATAAAACTTTAAAAAAAAAAAAAAAAAATTTAATGAATGAAAAACCGTATTTTTTATCACTGCAACCGTAACCCGGAATAGGTTGATGAAAACCATACTAATTACGGGAAAACCGGAGTAGTTGGCAGGTATGCTTTTTGTGCAAGTTCTGAAATTAAATTTAACTTATCTGAACAATATCCAGTGTCGTGGTATTTCAATTAACTGGAATCCAGTGTGCTGTGGGGCCCTATTGTAGTGAATCACACCTGAGCCATCATAAATTAATCAAATCTTTAATGGACACGTGAAAGTAATCAATGTGATAAAGAACATTTTACATCAATCAATCTAGGTATTTAGATATCTGGTCAGAACACTCCTTACTCTTTTGCTTTCACCTTCATTGTCCATTCGTTTTTGGTGACTTTATATACTCTGGACCTAGACGTTGAGTCTGCGACATACATGGCGGACAATAACTGATACAGTCTGCTTTGCCAGTCCAAAAGCAATTGCGTTTTCCGTAGTCTTCCCTCGTCGGCCAGGTAATACAAAGCACGCGCTACCTTTTTTTAACCACATCCACGACAACATTCTCGTTGTCTCTCCTTCGACAAATGGACAAAGTTTTTCGGTACGTAGAATCACAGTTGACCTGGACATTGGAAAGTTCTCTTGCCGTCTGAGAAGTGTTGTATCCCAAATAGCTGCAATCGCTTTCTCTTAAGGTATTCATGTGTGATTTCCACGTCACTTCCTCTCCGAACTCAGTTTGTAAACGATCGATGAGTCCATACAAAGCTAAGAGCCGGAGATTCAATCAATCAATAAATGTTTATTTATATAACCCTAAATCACCAGTATCTCAAAGGGCTGCACAAGCCACAACGACATCCTCGGTACAGAGCCCACATAAAGGCAAGGAAAAATTCACCCCAGTGGGACGTCGATGTGAATGACTATGAGAAACCTTGGAGAGGACCGCATATGTGGGTAACCCCCCCCTCTAGGGAGACCGAATGCAATGGATGTCGAGTGGGTCAAGATTCCAGAAATACACGGCGCACTTACCCGTGTAAAAAATTATCCAAGGAGGGGGACCTTAAACAATGGTTTAGTGTAGCTGACACGGTGATTAGGCTAAACAATTATTAGTTTAAAGGGGAACATCATTACAATTTCAGAAGGGTTAAAACCATTAAAAATCAGTTCCCAGCGGCTTATTTTATTTTTCGAAGTTTTTTTCAAAATTTTACCAATCACGCAATATCCCTAAAAAAAGCTTCAAAGTGCCTGATTTTAACCATCGTTATATACACCCCTGTGACGTCACACAGTGATGCCAATACAAACAAACATGGCGGATAGAACAGCAAGCTATAGCGACATTAGCTCGGATTCAGACTCGGATTTCAGCGGCTTAAGCGATTCTACAGATTACGCATGTATTGAAACGGATGGTTGTAGTGTGGAGGCAGGTAGCGAAAACGAAATTGAAGAAGAAACTGAAGCTATTGAGCCATATCGGTTTGAACCGTATGCAAGCGAAACCGACGAAAACGACACGACAGCCAGCGACACGGAAGAAAGCGAGGACGAATTCGGCGATCGCCTTCTAACCAACGAAACACAGTTTATGTATAATAATTTACGTAAAACCGCGAGTAATGAATAAAGTTGTCATCAATTAATATATTCTGTAGACATACCCTCATCCGCTCTCTTTTCCTGAAAGCTGATCTGTCCAGTTTTGGAGTTGATGTCAGCATCTGCTTTGAGTGTCGCAGGATATCCACACATTCTTGCCATCTCTGTCGTAGCATAGCTTTCGTCGGTAAAGTGTGCGGAACAAACGACTGACCATTTCGTCGGCTTTCCCCACAGCCTCGTATTTTTAACAAATTTCGTCCAATTTCTTGCCACTTTCGCATCTTTGGGCCACTGGTGCAACTTGAATCCGTCCCTGTTCGTGTTGTTACACCCTCCGACAACACACCGACGAAAGTGAGAAAATGGCGGATTGCTTCCCGATGTGACGTCATCACTCCGAGAGCGAATAATAGAAAGGCGTTTAATTCGCCAAAATTCACCCATTTCGAGTTCGGAAATCGGTTTAAAAAATATATGGACTTTTTTCTGCAACATCAAGGTATATATTGACGCTTACATAGGTCTGGTGATAATGTTCCCCTTTAAGGAGTTATCCGGCTTAATGTAGACAGGGCCTTAGTGACTACAACTTCGGACTACAATAACGGACTCGCGCAAAGCTTTTCGGGTAAATCTCTACCATGTATGGAGATATCCGCTGATGTCACATGTTGGTAAACGGGCTTATCTAAAACTGCTTGTTTGGAGCGAGACAAAATTGTTTTATATCTCAGCGCTTCCATGGTTTCATTTACATTTTTGGCCCTTATTGTGATCCCAAATACACAAAAACAAGTGCCAACAAGCAAGAAAAGTGGGTTTTGCATAGTAGGACCCCTTTAAATAAAACACTCAGTCTGTATAGAATACACAACAGTGAACATTTGGATGCGGGCCATCTGTGTCACCCCCCCAACCCCACCCCATCGTTTGCTTTTCTCCTCTAATAACAGAGCGCATAATACCAGAGCTGTCAGCCCAAACATGACTAGGAGGCGCTCTCTTTCTCATTTTTAGAGTTACTGCAAAGACATAAGATATGGACTGTCATGCACAGTTCACTTTTTAACGGGACCGGTGATCTTAGGGACTTCTTCCTGGAGAGCTAATCCACATGCAATTGCCATGGCTCCCAGGAATTTAGGGTAAACATGCAGTGTTGCTCTCTTGGAAGCAAATAAAGCCAGAAGGATCTTCAATTTTTTATTTTGCTTCAATTAGAAGCTGCTTGGGATGTGGCCTGAGTATCACTTCATTGAAAAGAAAGGGGATTTTTCTAGCTTATAAATACAAAAAAATACAAAAATAGGGATTGCAGGTCTAACTGTTTAAAGGGGAACTGCACTTTATTTGGAATTTTGCCTTTCATTCACAATCATTTTGTGAGACAAGCACACGTCTTTCTTATTTTAATGCATTATAACTCGTAAATAAACGCTAGCAAAAGTCATCGAACAATGGGATTCATGATGTCATTGTGCCCATAAAACCCTCTAAAAAAACATCCAAAAATCGCCAACAATACTCCATCGACATCTTGTGACATGAATGTTAACCAAGTATTAACGATGTTATTATAATCGCTAACGTTAAGGAACTACTTTTAGCGGCGCCGTGATCACAGAGCGCTAACTATCTTACGCTGTTACAGTATTGACATACTGAGCCGGCGAGCTGCTGCGTAGCCTCTGACCTGATGAAAGTAAGGCTCAATTCGAATGCCCCTCCTCCCCCTTGTTTTTGCACTCCCTCCTTGGTTTTGCGCGTTCACATCAATCAAGAAGCGTTCGAATGATCAATCAGGTAGGGGGGAAGGGTGACTCAACTCCCTCGAAAACCTCCCTACACTATCGAGTGCGAAGAGACAGAGGGCAGAGCTGAACCCCAGAGAAGCGTACAAATGTAAGCAATACGCGTAATTAATGATTTCCATATACCGTATTTTTCGGAGTATAAGTCGCACCGGCCGAACATGCATAATAAAGAAGGAAAAAAACATATATATAAGTGGACTGGAGTATAAGTCGCATTTTTTGGGGAAATGTATTTGATAAAAGCCAACACCAAGAAATAGACATTTGAAAGGCAATTTAAAATAAATAAAGAATAGTGAACAACAGGCTGAATAAGTGTACGTTATGACGCATAAATAACCAACTGAGAACGTGCCTGGTATGTTAACGTAACATATTATGGCAAGTCATTCAAATAACTATAACATATAGAACATGCTATAAGTTTACCAAACAATCTGTCACTCCTAATCGCTAAATCCCATGAAATCTTATACGTCTAGTCTCTTACGTGAATGAGCTAAATAATATTATTTTATATTTTACGGTAATGTGTTAATAATTACAAACATAAGTCGCTCCTGAGTAGAAGTCGCACCCCCGGCCAAACTATGAAAAAAACTGCAACTTATAGTCCGAAAAATACGGCACACTAGTGGTTTAGTCAGACCAAAACAAACAGGCTAAAGAACAGCTTCTTCCCCAGGGCCATAACCATCCTGAACGGACTGCCCCATTTTCCCTCATAACTGCCTTCTCTTCGGTGCAATAACCCATTCCACCAACCACCCTGTTTTTGTTTTGTTTTTTTTCATGTATATATTCATTTCACACCATATTCATTGCACTTCTACATTTTTTATATTTTTATATATTTGCACATTGTTTTTCTAGCATGCACACATCGCACTGTATGGAATGGCCTCAATCTCGTTACCTTGTGTAATGACAATAAAGCTGATTCTGATTCTCTGATTCTACTGCATAAAAATATTGGCTTCAAACACAAATACGTACACAATGAAACACATTTTACATATCGCAAGCTAATATACCAGCAGTTGCATATATTGCCAAAAACGTTGTCTTCTAAACAGTCTTAATAAAGTCAGGCAGAAGAAAATAGGAAGCGCACCAGCAAAGCCGAATACTGCAAGTGACGGCCTCTTAAAAGCAAACAAACATTTGTCGCACCTGCTTTACATCACTGCTGGCAAACGGCGTAGGGTCGATCCGTAACCCGTATAATAACCAAGCTGTAGCGACATTGTTATTGTATGAGCAAACACTAAAAACTTGTTTTCTAGCATAGTAACCATCGCTTTGCGTTGACATGCTACGGCATTATCTGTAAGCTCGCTACTGCGTCAACAGCTGAATGGCTTTTGAGTTTGTAATACACAACGCAATGTGATAAGACACCAATCTGTACTGACTGAAAAACATGAACAGGCATATTACAGTATCTGTAAAGCAGTGTTTTTCAACCACTGTGCCGCGGCTGCCGTGAGACACAGTCGGGTGTGCCGTGGGAGATGATCTAATTTCACCTATTTAGGTTAAAAATATTTTTTTTCAAACCAGTAATTATAGTCTGCAAATTATGTGTTGTTGAGTGTCGGTGCTGTCTAGAGCTCGGCAGAGTAACCGTGTAATACTCTTCCATATCAGTAGGTGATAGCCGGTAGCTAATTGCTTTGTAGATGTCGGAAACAGCAAGAAGCAGCGTGCAGGTAAAAAGGTATCTAATGCTTAAACCAAAAATAAACAAAAGGTGAGTGCCCATAAGAAAAGGCATTGAAGCTTAGGGAAAGCTATGCAGAACGAAACCAAAACTGAACTGGCTACAAAGTAAACAAAAACAGAATGCAGGACGACAGCAAAGACTTACAGCGTGTGGAGCAGACGGCGTCCACAAAGTACATTTGTACATGACATGACAATCAACAACCAAAATAGGAGCGCAAGACAAGAACTAAAACACTACACACAGGAAAACACAGAAAAACTCACAATAAGTCACGGCGGGATGTGACAGTGATGCATGGTTGGTTATGGTTTGAATTCATATCCGACAATTGCGACGACTTTTTACTGTCAACTGAGTTTTGTTTTTTAACGATTTCTGCTGGGGGTGTGCCTCCGGATTTTTTCAACGCAAAAAATGTGCCTTGGCTCAAAAAAGGTTGAAAAACACTGCTGTAAAGTATTAGCCCACATTTCATGTTTTGTTTGTACACAGCTAGCTGGACACGGTATGTAGTTGTACTAACACGCATGTGCTGCGTGTGTCATGATCAATATTATAAAGACTCACTCGACAGACAGAGTTGTCTGTTTGTTTCAGCTGACCGGGAAAGTTTTTTTTCAAGTTGATTTTGGGTAAGCACTCCATTTATGTCCGCATAGCTTGGCTCCAAGTTCCATATATCCAGCGTCAAGTCACGCCGACCTCACTCTTTCGGCTTCTATCTGCCGCAACAGTTCAAGTAAGCTTCTATAAGCAGTAGTTCATCCTCCGTATATTCAGGTTCAAAAAGATAATGTGAATCCTCATTTGTCCAAAAATAGTCATTGTTGTCTGTTACCAAGTCTGCCATGATTAGAAAACACGAAGGGTGTAACGGTACGTGTATTTGTATTGAACCGTTTAGGTACGGGGGTTTCGGTTCGGTGGTGTGCCGAACGAGTTTCCACATGGACATATTAAGTAGCGTACCGCACGTTGTGTAAACAATGCACACCGAGGCACAACACACGGCATGCTAGCAGCGACCGGGCCACGACAACAAAGCGAAAGCGGTTTGCCGACATTGTTCAGCAGCAGTAGGGTATGCTTCTGGCAACACGTCAAACATGCTAACCCGTTTGAAGCGTCACCACCCCCAAGTGAACTTCGCTTCAACGAAGAGAAAGACGAGCGTCGTGCAAACACCGCATTCAAGCAGCCTCTCCTCGGCGAGTCAGACAGGGCTAAAGCAATAACAAATGCCGTTGGTGTTTTTATAGCAGCAGATTTAAGACCATATTAAAAACTACATTTTGACCCACTTCTTCTTTCTGCAGACAATGTGGATAAAATGATTTTTCTGGCAAAAAACATGAAGATTGAGTGAAAGTCACCAGGGTTAAAGGCTGGGGGGGGAAAGGAAAGTTAATCTGAGGCTGAGCTGACTTGAAACTGTTTAATGTTGCACTTTTTATATGTAGAAGAAGCTATTTCTATTTTTGGGCAGAATTATTATAGTGTTCCCAATGTTAAAAGGATAAAGCCATTGTTTACAAATTTGGTAAATAAATGACCAAAAAAATTGATATTTTGTTGTTTTCTTACTGTACCGAAAATGAACCGAACTGTGACCTCTAAACCGAGGTACATACCGAGCCGAAATTTTTGTGTACCGTTACACCCTTAGAAAACACACGTGTTTGTTTCCTGAAGTAGGAACACAAATTTGGAGAAGGCATTCGACCGTGTCCCTCGGGAAGTCCTGTGGGGAGTGCTCAGAGAGTACGGGGTATCGGACTGTCTGATTGTGGCAGTCCGCTCCCTGTATGATCAGTGCCAGAGCCTGGTCCGCATTGCCGGTAGTAAGTCGGACACGTTTCCAGTGAGGGTTGGACTCCGCCAAGGCTGCCCTTTGTCACCGATTCTATTCATAACTTTTATGGACAGAATTTCTAGGCGCAGTCAAGGCGTTGAGGGGATCTGGTTTGGTGGCTGCAGGATTAGGTCTCTGCTTTTTGCAGATGATGTGGTCCTGATGGCTTCATCTGGCCAGGATCTTCAGCTCTCACTGGATCGGTTCGCAGCTGAGTGTGAAGCGACTGGGATGAGAATCAGCACCTCCAAGTCCGAGTCCATGGTTCTCGCCCGGAAAAGGGTGGAGTGCCATCTCCGGGTTGGGGAGGAGATCTTGCCCCAAGTGGAGGAGTTCAAGTACCTCGGAGTCTTGTTCACGAGTGAGGGAAGAGTGGATCGTGAGATCGACAGGCGGATCGGTGCGGCGTCTTCAGTAATGCGGACGCTGTATCGATCCGTTGTGGTGAAGAAGGAGCTGAGCCGGAAGGCAAAGCTCTCAATTTACCGGTCGATCTACGTTCCCATCCTCACCTATGGTCATGAGCTTTGGGTTATGACCGAAAGGACAAGATCACGGGTACAAGCGGCCGAAATGAGTTTCCTCCGCCGGGTGGCGGGGCTCTCCCTTAGAGATAGGGTGAGAAGCTCTGCCATCCGGGAGGAGCTCAAAGTAAAGCCGCTGCTCCTCCACATCGAGAGGAGCCAGATGAGGTGGTTCGGGCATCTGGTTAGGATGCCACCCGAACGCCTCCCTAGGGAGGTGTTTAGGGCACGTCCGACCGGTAGGAGGCCGCGGGGAAGACCCAGGACACGTTGGGAAGACTATGTCTCTCGGCTGGCCTGGGAACGCCTCGGGGTCCCACAGGAAGAGCTGGACGAAGTGGCTGGGGAGAGGGAAGTCTGGGCTTCCCTGCTTAGGCTGCTGCCCCCGCGACCCGACCTCGGATAAGCGGAAGAAGATGGATGGATGGATGGAGGAACACAAATTTGTTGCTGGAAGTTGGAAGTGTGTTTCTATGGGAACGGAAATAAATGCGCAGAGGAAAGAAGTTCCGGCAATACTTAAAACAACTAAAATACGGTAAATATTGTACATATTGTTATGATTGTGTCTGTTACTACATTATATATATTCTTGCAGCTTGGACAGTAGGGAACGGATTCATATGTCCCCATTTCTGGGTGGATCTCGCATGAGATGAAAGTGAGGGATTAATCATTTTTCAATGCTATCTGGTGAAAATTATGGTGAGTGCCATTCTACATAGCAACTGACGCTGTGGTCAAAGTTGGGATTGCCACTAAACACACTTTAAGATATTCAACACTCTACTGCGATCTGGCGGCTAAAGTGGATAGAGCACCTCATCAAGTTGTCACGTTTCATGTGTCAGGTAAACTGCAACGAATGGGGCCATTGAATCCCCTTCCTACCCTACACAACAGGTTGTTGGAGTGTTTTGAAGTTGTTTTAGAGGGTTTTGAAAGTTACAATGGTGACACCCATTAGCCGCATTTTGCAAGCGTTTTTTATTATCTTTAGAATACTAAAAAAAAAAATGTGTGTTCTTGTCTCTTATAATGATTGTGAACAATAGGAAAAATTCCCCCCCAAAAAGTGAAATTCCCCTTTAATTCTAGATTATAAATCATGCCTCTCACTTGTATAGACGAAGGTTGTGGCCATAAACCCAGACATTTAACTTAGACCTGGACACGACGAGAACGACACAAAAAGACGATTGTTTGCGGCACCTTTTTTTAACACTTTGTGAGGATTATGAATAATTCTTCATCCAAACGGGAACATTAACTTCAGATATATCAGTCGATAAAAACTTTTAAACTTTTTTTTTTATGCTTTATGCCTTTTTTGTTAAAGGGGAACTGCACTTTTTTGGGGAATTTTGCCGATCGTTCACACTCGTTATGAGAGACAAGAACCTGCACGTCTTTTTTTTCTTTAAGATTTGAAAAATTATTACAAAAACACTTAGAAGATGCGGCTCATGGGAGTCACCATTGCAGCAGTCAAAGCCCTCTAAAACAACTTCAAAACCCTACATTAACATTTTATAGATACGGAAATAACACATGTTCATAACAATATGTAATATTTTCGATATTTACCGTATTTTGATCATTTTAACTAATGCCGGAACTGATTTCTTCAGCGCATTTATTTCCATTTCCACAGCAGCGCACGTCCGGCATGTGTGTTCCTACTGTCGGAAACAAAGTCGTGTGTGTCTTCTAATCATGGAAAAATCGATAACAGACAACGAAGACGACTATTTTTGGACAAATAAGGATTCACAACCTTATCTTTTTGAAGCTCAACATATAAGGGATGAAACACTGCTTATAGAAGAGAGCACGAAGGAAGAGTGAGACATTAAAGCAGACGAAAGTCGAGAGCGTGAGGTGAAAGTTAAGACTCTATAAATGTGGAACTTGGAACCAAGCTATTTACACAAATGGACTGCTTACCCAAATGAACCGGAAAAAACGTCCCCGGCCAGCTAGACCAAACACACAACTGTCCATCAAGTGAGTCATCATTTAAATATTGATCAGGGTACACGCAGCACACTAAGCGTGTTATTACAACTACAGTACATACACTGCCTGGCTAGCTGTGTACAAACAAAACATGAAATGTGGGCAAATACTTTACAGATACTGTAATGTGATTGTTCATGCTTTTTAATTAGGACAGATTTGTGTCCGATCGCATTATGTCGTGCACTACAAACTCAAACGTGTTTCGTGTTGTCGTAGAAGCTAACTTATCTCTTTCCGTAGCTAGCTTTTACGGCTAATACTGTTACTAAACTAGAATAAGAGTTCCTCTGTGTTTGCTCTTACAATAACAAAGTCGCTACAGTTTGTTTATTATACAGGTTACGGAACGTAAATGAAGTATTGTTGACGGTGTTTGGATGCATTTTTTAAAGTGATATAGAGGTAGAACTGATTGCTCTCATTAGCTGCTTTGCTAGCCATGAAGAACGAGACGATGTTTACATGTTCGACTGCAAAAAAAAAAAAAGTCTTCTTGTCTTTCATAAGGATTGTGAACGATAGGCAAAATTCTCAAAAAAGTGCAATTCCAAAATCACAAACTATGCTTTTCCGCCAAAAAAATTTAAGAGTGGAATACTTGATGTCAAGTATTTGGAGCCTTAAATAGATCAATAATACAAATAATATAACAACATTGATTTCGATTCATTGTAATTTTTGGAGCAATGACAGTTCAAAAAAGGCCCCACTCATAAAAAGTGCTAGAAAATGAGCCATATATTATTTTCTATCTTTTTTACTTTAAGCGATCATTTTCAGATCCACCTTTCGATCGTAAGTTGTCATCATTTTTTTTGTTTGTTTTATTCTGTTAAACTTTTTTTTATATACCGTATATATATAGGAAACACACAAAATATGCAATAATATCCCCTCAAAAATATTTCAAAGTGGAATACTTGATGTGAAGTAACTGGAACCTTCAATCGGTCAACAATCCATAACATAAATTTTGATTCATCTGCATTTTTTGAGCAATGATTGTTTTAGAGCAGGGATGTCAAACATGCTGCGCAGGGGCCGGCTCAGGCCTGCGAACAGGTCCAATCTTGCCCGCGAGATGAGTTTGCTAACTGAGCTGCATTTTTAAATGAAATAAACTGGTCTTCTAAACTTATCCACTGGATGTCGCATTAGCAATTATGTTAGGCGAGCAAATAGTTTATACTGGGGCAAGCAAGTATACCAAACAAGAGTTACACGGTAACTCGACCCCACGTTAAACAAACAATTGGTAATCCCACTTAAAATGCTGCATGATTTAGTTCTGTGAAAATGATCTCAGTTGGTATTAGGGTTGTACGGTATACCGGTACTGGTATTGTATCACGGTACTTATGAATCAAAAACGGTACTCGGGCATGACGGCGCGTCGTCACGTCATGACACTGATGGTTTTGCGATCAGAGGATCATGTTCAACAGCGCACAATCACGGAGTACTTACAAACAGACACAGTGTGTAGACAGAAAAGGGAGAACAGACGCATTTTGGCTTAAAAACTAACGATAAAGGTGAAGCTATAACACTGAGGAAGAGGTGCTTTAAGACATGACAAAACACTTCAAGTTAGTTGAACATTCTGAGGAAAAAAATTGCCGCAGTTTTAAAAACACCATGAAGAGCAGAGTGAACTTAGGCTATGTCTACACTAAGCCGGATAACCCCTTAAACGGATAATTATTTAGCCTAAGCCCCGTGTCAGCCACACTAAACTATCGTTTAAAGTCCCCCTCCTCGGACAATTTTTTACATGGGTAAGTGCACCGTGTATTTCTTGAATCTCCGGCTCTTAGCTTTCTATGGAATCATTGATCGTTTACAAACTGAGTTCGGAGAGGAAGTGACGCCAGAAAGACCGCGCCCCACACAGGAAGTGACATCAGAAAGAACGCGCCACAGCCAGCTTCATAATAAAGCGGTTTCGTAACTCGGAGATAACCACTGGAAATATGAAGGCGAATCATCCAGACATGCCCGTGTTTCTCCTTCTTCTACATGTACAGACGCTTGTGGAAATCACACATGAATACCTTAAGAGAAAGCGATTGCAGCTATTTCGGATACAACACTTCTCAGACGGCAAGAGAACTTTCCAATGTGCTGTACAATGGGCAGGTTAAAAGATAATACGAGAACCTAGCAAACACAACACAACACAAACAGAGCACGATAAAAAATAAGTAAATAAAATAAATAAAACATAAAAACAGGTTCACAGCAGGTGTATTATGGGGCGCCATAGTAGGATGGATATCACTCAGTGTTAAAAGCCATGGAATAAAAGTATGTTTTTAAGAGAGATTTAAAAACAGGACGAGAGGAGGCCTGTCTAAAACTCAGAGGTACGTCGTTCCAGAGCTTGGGAGCAGCAGCGGAGAAAGCTCTGTCACCTCTAAGCTTCAGCCTTGTGTCAGGGACCGTCAGTAGCAGCTGATCGGCTGATCTTAGGGATCGGGTGGGGCAGTAAGGCTGAAGGAGGTCTGAGAGATATGTTGGAGCGAGGTTGTTTAGACATTTAAAAATAAATAAAGGGAGTTTAAAATTGATTCTGTAACGCACAGGGAGCCAGTGAAGGGACGCTAATATAAGGGACGGCGTGGCGCAGTGGAAGAGTGGCCGTGCGCAACCCGAGGGTCCCTGGTTCAATCCCCACCTAGTACCAACCTCGTCATGTCCGTTGTGTCCTGAGCAAGACACTTCACCCTTGCTCCTGATGGGTGCTGGTTAGCGCCTTGCATGGCAGCTCCCTCCATCAGTTTGTGAATGTGTGTGTGAATGGGTAAATGTGGAAGTAGTGTCAAAGCGCTTTGAGTACCTTGAAGGTAGAAAAGCGCTATACAAGTACAACCCATTTATCATTTATCATATATTATTATTATTCAAAGGGGAGGAGTATATTTACAGCTATAATTCACCAAGTCAAGTATTTCATATATATATATATATATATATATATATAAGAAATACTTGACGTTCAGTGAATTCTAGCTACATATATATATATATATATATATAAAATAAATACTTGAATTTCAGTGTTCATTTATTTACACATATACACACACAACACTCATCTACTCATTGAGTTAAGGGTTGAATTGTCCATCCTTGTTCTATTCTCTGTCACTATTTTTCGAACCATGCTGAACACCCTTTCTGATTATGCATTGCTGTGTGGCACGCACAAAACTGCTTTCATCAAATGAACTAGATGGCAGTATTGTCCTGTTTAAGAGTGTCACAACATTGCTGTTTACGGCAGACGAACTGCTTTACGGTATACAAAAACGTGACTGCTGTTGTTGTGTGTTGTTGCCGCGCTGGGAGGACGTTAATGAAACTGCCTAACAATAAACCCACATAAGAAACCAAGAACTCGCCCTCCATCATTCTACAGTTATAACGTTATTGGGCAGGTATGCTGTTTATGTTGTGGGTTAGCTGGACTCAGGTCATGAGGACCTGAGTCTGCCTGAATTTCGGGAGATTTTCGGGAGAAAATTTGTCCCGGGAGGTTTTCGGGAGAGGCGCTGAATTTCGGGAGTCTCCCGGAAAATACGGGAGGGTTGGCAAGTATGGTCTAGACGAGTCGTGATAAAGGCTTGGATTAATTTCTCGAGATCATGTCCTGATAGAAGCGATTTCACTTTCGCTATTTGGTGTAATTGATGAAAGCTTTTTTTTTTGTACGACCCTGCTGATTTGTTTTTCGAATTTAAAATCTGAGTCGAACTTTACATGTAGCATCATCTACAAAGAATTGCTATGCCGACATCTAGTGGACACATTTAGAACAGCAGTTTCTTTCATTCAAAAATGTCGGCTCATTTTCATACTTGGCAAACTTATCCCGCGGGCCGGATGAAACCTGTTCGTGGTATGTTTGACACCCCTGCAGCAGAGTCAAGATTGCAACTTTTTCTTGTTATATTTCACCTGCGTGCGGGACGCACTTTGGACACCCTTGTCCCAGCTTGTACTCCAAGATCCATATTCATATGAACACAACTGTGCATTGTTCCACTTTGAATCAATAGAATGTAGAAAAAAAACACTTACACAACCCAGATCCCAGTGATGGTCAATGCTGGGAGGCTAACAGGCAGGATCACCCACAGAGACATTTCAGGCACCTTGGTGAACCCTCTTTCCTCTTTTTCCTCTTCGACCATCCAAGCAAGATGTGCTCAAGTAGTTGTAACATTTAACTGTGTGGGGCTGACATCTGCACGGCCGCCAAATGACTCATTTTCCCCCCCGAACACACACACTGGTGGGACTGGTGAAAAGATGGAAAGAACATGCATGCTGATTAGTTTAGTATCATGGTGCACTGGACGATTAAAGGGATGAACATGCAAAAAAACCTGGTAATGTGTCCATAATGAATAATATATTTTCATCTAGAATACAATGAATGGTGTTTGTCACCGCAAGACAGCAACAATTACAGTTCACTCACCTTCTGCCGTTTGCTAGCAAGTTTCCTTCAGATTCTTTTGCGCCCTTGCTTTCCTCCTCTGGTAGCCAAGCGATTTAAAAAAAGGAGACAAAAAGGGACGCAAATTGTGCAGTTTTGTGTCTTTTCCTGGCTGTTTTGCCACCGCACCTACTGAAACCCCGTTAGACGTGAAGGAAGAAAGAGGTACGCTAGTGTTCCTTCAACGTGTAGCCCGACCTGCATGGTCGCCGCCACGAGACACTCCAGTGTGTCCAGCTGTTTGACTCCGCCCCCCGCAACCTGTGCCTGCGGTGCGCGCCGAGGAGTAAACGCAGGGGGCGCTGACGAGTCAACAGGAGGACGCCGAGCTCGGTTTTGTACGGTAATTGTTCAAGTCTACCAAAAGTTAACTAATTACAGGCTAATTTGTAATAAACTATTTTTAAACGTTTTGAGTTGTATCCGTTTAAAAGACGCCCTGAATATAAAGTGATGTTTGTGGTATGTATTTGAGGGCATTTCCGGTTTTCTTTCTTCATAACCACCATTCCCACTTTTGTGTCAAAACGGCAAAAAGGAATGATAATTTCCTATCTTGCATTAATGTTTTTTGACTCAGCTTGACCAGGAAAATAAATAAAGTATATGAAGTATGTGTTAAATACAGTACAGCATGACTGAGGAGAATAGAAAAGCTGTATTTCTTTCGCCCTCTAGAGTTGCAATTTGATATTGCATTGGTTTAACTACAGCAGCTCATTGTCAATTAATAATAATAATAATAATAATACATTTTATTTATAAGGCGCCTTTCTAGGCACTAAAGGACACCGTACAAAATCAAAACAATAAAATAAAATTGGATAAAAACAACAACAACAACAAAGATAGAAAAGAGAAGATGATTACAATGAATAAGCAGTCAGGAATAGGTGTGTTTTGAGTCTTGATTTGAAACGGGATATTGAGTCTAAGTTACAAAGGTCTGGTGGTAAAGAGTTCCATGTCAATTGATAGTTTGTTCTAATGTATTATTTGAACCTTACACATTAACTCATTATTTTGTACTTTATTTAATTTGATATACTAATTCCATCCATCCATCCATCTTCTTCCGCTTATCCGAGGTCGGGTCGCGGGGGCAGCAGCCTAAGCAGGGAAGCCCAGACTTCCCTCTCCCCAGCCACTTCGTCCAGCTCCTCCCGGGGGATCCCGAGGCGTTCCCAGGCCAGCCGGGAGACATAGTCTTCCCAACGTGTCCTGGGTCTTCCCCGTGGCCTCCTACCGGTCGGACGTGCCCTAAACACCTCCCGAGGGAGGCGATCGGGTGGCATCATAATATACTAATTCAATTACACTAATACTGATAGAATGCTTTCAGTTAGTCACATTTAGTGGGTTTAAAAAAATAATAATAATTAAAGCTGCAAGCAGCATTGGTCGGGCCCACGTATTTGGCAGGTGCTAGTCCTGAGTGTCCCAATACTTTTGTCCAGTTTTAGTAGTAAGTGTCCCAATACTTTTGTCAAGTTGTAGTCCTAAGTGTCCCAATACATTTGTCAAGTTTTAATCCTAAGTGTCCCAATACTTTTGTCCAGTTTTAGTCCTAAGTGTCCCAAAACATTTGTCCAGTTTTAGTCCTAAGTGTCCCAATACTTTTGTCCAGTTTTAGTCCCAAGTGGCCCAATACTTTTGTCCAGTGGTAATCCGAAGTGTCCCAATATTTATGTCAAGTTGTAGTCAAGTGTCCCAATACTTTTGTCCAGTTTTAGTCCCAAGTGGCCCAATACTTATGTCAAGTTGTAGTCCTAAGTGTCCCAATACTTTTGTCCAGTGTAAGTGTCCCAATACTTTTGTCCAGTTTTCGTCCTAAGTGTCCCAATACTTTAGTCAATTTCTGGTCGTAAGTGTCCCAAAACTTTTGTCCAGTTTTAGTCCTAAGTGTCCCAATACTTTTGTCCAGTGTAAGTGTCCCAATACTTTTGTCAAGTGGTAGTCCCAAGTGTCTCAATACTTTTGTCCAGTTTTAGTCCCAAGTGTCCCAATACTTTTGTCAAGTTGTAGTCCTAAGTGTCCCAATACTTTTGTCCAGTGTAGGTGTCCCAATACTTTTGTCCAGAGGTAGTCCTAAGTGTCCCAATACTTTTGTCAAGTTTAGGCGTAAGTGTCCCAATACTTTTATCCAGTGTAAGTGTCCCAATACTTTTGTCAAGTGGTAGTCCTAAGTGTCCCAATACTTTTGTCCAGTGTAAGTGTCCCAATACTTTTGTTCAGTGGTAGTCCTTAGTGTCCGAATACTTTTGTCCAGTTTTCGTCCTAAGTGTCCCAATACTTTTGTCCAGTGGTAGTCATAAGTGGCCCAATACTTTTGTCCAGTGGTAGTCCTAAGTGTCCCAATACTTTTGTCAAGTTTAAGTCCCAAGTGTCCCAATACTTTTGTCCAGTTGCCCAATGCTTTTGTTCAGTGGTAGTAGTAAGTGTCCCAATACTTTTGTCAAGTTGTAGTCCCAAGTGTCCCAATACTTTTGTGCAGTTTTCCTCCTAAGTGTCCCAATACTTTTGTCCAGTGGTAGTCATAAGTGTCCCAATACTTTTGTCTACTTTTAGTCTGAAGTGTCCCAATACTTTTGTCTAGTGTACCTACCTTGTCTGCATTGTGTGGCCACGCTGGTGATTCCTGCTTTTAAGCAGCCATCTTGAGAAAACAGCAGCGCAGCAGCATCAGCGCAGCGGTTCTTTGAAGGCTCATAAAATCAAAACCGGAGCAGTTAGAAAAATTATTTCGATAACTTTTATTTGGAAGGGTTCAATCTCTCTCCTGTGTTAGTTTGAAGCTGATACGACAAACGCGCTCAGAGGAGATAATGTTTGAAGAGAAGTGACCGGTTTATAAAAAAAATGTGTTTTGAAGGGGAAATTGCAAACTTCCTGTTGATTTTTGCTGAGGGTTGTCAATCTATGAAATGTAGGTCTAAGTGAGACCTACATAGAGGTTTTTGTTTCATGTCTTTCCGAATTTCCCAGTGGGAGTTACAGGCAGTTTTGTAATTTTTTTCTTCCGAGGAGCAGTTTTTTCTGCGTTTTATTAAAAAATTGCGGTAGAGCACAATCTTTAGATTTGGGGTTAGGTTTTTTCATTAGATCGCAATTTTAGCCAGTCCTGATGTGTGTGTTCAGTTTGGTGAGTTTTGAAGCATGTTAAGGGGGTCAAATTAAAGCTCAAAGAGGCAAAAGTGACTGTTTTTAGTACTTTTTTGTCTTGAAGGGGGAATTGCCAACTTCCTGTTGATTTTTGCCCGAGCATATACAATTATGAAAGGTAGGTGTAAGTCAGACCTACATAGAGGTTTTTGTTTCATGTCTCTCCGGCCTTTCTAGTGGGAGTTACAGGCAGTCTAGTTTTTTCTTCTTCCTAGGGGGTGCTAGAGAGCAATTTTTATTTTTGGGGTTTGGTTTTTTTATCAAAAGGCAATTTTCTCTAGCCGTGATGTGTGCGTCAAATATGGTGAGTTTTGAAGCATGTTAAGTGGGTCAAATTGCAGCTCAAAGAGGCGGCCGGTATAATAATAATAAAACCTTACAAATTCAATAGGTCCTTATGTCCCATTGCATAAGGACTCCCTGTGGGAGTCCTTATGCAATGGGCCATGCGGGCCCTAATAATAGTATTTCTATTGCTGTGCTTTTAATGTATTATTAAGTTCACTCCAATGGTAACGTTTGTCATCCAATGCTAAACATTTAGTTTTCATGGGTTTTAAATAGCCACAAGTAGTCACGATAAAAGCAAGTCGTACAATTGTATTACACAGTATATTTATTTTATATACTTAAGATGTAAGGAAGGGATAGTAGTTCTTTTAGAGTTGGGACACTATGGACAGATTCCGGCCAGAGAATCCTTTAATCATCTTTATTGCTGAAAGGTAGATGTGATTGTGTGTGTGGGTGTGTGGTATTTAGTGTGTGTGGTCTAAACAAATAGAGAAAAGAGAAAATTACAATCCAATTATATACTCATTAATATGCAGCAATATACATGTATATGCATACATAATATAACATAATATAATATAAAGGTGTGCATAACAACAACATATATACTGCATTTAACTATGCATGAACTTCAAACAAGTTTCTAAGCTTCAGAGGCATAAATGACGATTATGTGGTTTCTGTCGCCATCTACAGGCCAAACTCCGCCATCGCAGTTGCAATGACGTTAAATAAACTACACGTGAATGTAAACGCCGTCAACGAGACTAATTATCTCTCAATTGACCCAGAAACAACTGAACTTAGCACACGATGCACCAAACATTTGCAGAAGTAGCAAGGCACGACATTCAGTTCAAATGCTGTAACAGTATGTGACAAAACTTACATTTAGTCGTCAACGCACACAAGGCTGGCTGTCACCATTGATTGAAACCGGCTATTCTGACAAAGACGTGCTTTAAAGGGGAAATGACGTCACAGATTGACCTATCAATTTAAAGACACAGGAACATTACAAAACTGGTTAAAGACACACAATAGGCTTTGGTACATAAGAGTTCAAGTGAAAATAAGTTTAAATAGTTGAAAGGAGTTCTGAACTTGAACATGCATTTAAACAGCTAAAATGGTCAAAAAGAAAATGAGGTGGACACAAAAGGACAGTATAGATTGCAAATGGTTGCAATACCACACCCTATGATCAAACTACACTATAACTGCTTCATGGCAACTTGCCTAAAAAAATTATTTACCAGATGTAGAAAAATAGTCAGCATGGTGTAGACAACCTGGATAGTAAATTACTGAAAATGACTGCTGGTATCATATCAGTGCCTGGTTGTCATATTTTTAATAAATGTTTACAAGTGGGCCTGTGTCCAAAGATATGGAAGGTGGCTAAGGTTACTCCTCTACATAAGGATGCCAAATTGGCTTTCAATGAGGGCAATTCTAGACCAATAAGCATCCTACCTGGTTTATGTAAAATACTGGAGAAATGTGTGTATGCACAAGTTCAAGCTTACTTTCAATCAAATGGGCTAGCAACTGATTCTCAACATCAGAGCCGGCCCAAGGCATAAGCATACTAAGCACTTGCTTAGGGCCCCGCGGCCACCAGGGGGCCCCCAAAAGCAATTAACAAAAAAATCGTATTTTTTATTTTTTGCATGTACGAGTCTGACTGATGATTTCTAAATGATCAAAGATATATTATTGTACAAAAACACAATTTTAGGTCAACAGAGTGCTGCTGCTGATCTAGGCTTAGTGATTCTTCCTGCCTCTCTTTAAATGTAAAGCTGCCTCTACTGCACTTGTGACGTTTGCCGCCTGCTATGGCGTCACATTAGTGCCAAAAATCCGACCGCATAAAAACTGTTATCGCGCGCTGATTCTCCACTTCGTGCGCGCGCGCGACACCCTTTTGCGCGCGCGTGGTGCCTTTTTGCGCGCGCGCCGTCTCGGTCTGTGCGCTGGCATGTTTCGTTTTGGCACTTTAGGGGCGGGTATGCTTAGACGGCCCCTTCTTTCTGATTGGTCAGGCGAAATGCTCAGAGCCAATCAGAAGTATAGCAGGGCGGGTCATCGTCAATATGTATCAAGATTGTTATAGGCGCAACGTTTTCACTTCTTCTTGAACATTTGTTTTCTAATTTATGGAATTTCTTTTGATTCAGCCATAAAATTAATGAAATAATCTTTGAATTTTGTTTTTAAAATGTTAAAAATAGCCTTTTAATAATGTATTCTGAAACAGTTTAAAATAATTAGAGAACTGACTAACACTGACCCTACACAACTATGTTGCACAATTAAGTACATTTTTTTTTATAGCGAAAGAGGTCATTTCAACAGGTGCACCATCCTATGTCATATCTACATGTAATAAGATTTGTAACAAGGCAAACCGTTTGGAAATTGGTCGAAAATCGAGCAAGTTATGGTAATTTAATTGGTACATGTACTAATTAAATGACCATAACTTGCTTTGACATCAATGTAATGATTGAGGCTAGCTGTCCGAGGTAAGATGGCTACAACGTTGCTACGCTGGAGAATGATTGGTCATATGAAAAATGCTCAGAGCCAATCAGAAAGGAGGGGCTGTCTAAGCATACCTGCCCCCAAAGTGCCAAAAAGAAACATGGCAGCGCGAGGAGAGATGCCAGGAGTACACAGAGAGCGCACAGATCGAGACGGCGCGCGCGCGCAAAAAGACACCACGCTCGCGCAAAAGGGTGTTGCACGCGCACGAAGTGGAGAATCAGTGCGCGATAACAGTTTTTATGCGCTCGGATTTTTGGCACTAATGTGACGCCATACCTTTCCTCAGATTCAGACAGGACTGAGCAGGTGATCAGAGGACCACTGTCTATTAAGGAGAACTTTTCATTCCCCAAACGGCATGATGGCCGAAGTTTTCATTATCATTATACCTACAGACAGCTAGTCAATGGGGAAAAAATCAAGCGTAGCTGGCTGACTTATTCAAGAAGTAAAGATGCAGTCTATTGCTTTTGCTGCAAATTATTTTCCAAAAAGTCCTTAAAAGTGTCAGCCGAGGGACAGCGGGATTGGGTCAACATAGGTGCACTGCTGAAACAGCATGAAAACAGTGAAGATCATTGTAGCAACATGGTGAAATGGAAGGAATTTGCCTTGCGTCTTTCAAAGGGGAAAACTATTGATGAATTTAACTTGAGTAGACTGCGCTCTCTTTGTACAAAGTAAACATTAAATATGAACAATTAACTAAAAATGTAAACTAGTAATTAAAGACTAATATGTACAAGACTGATGAGACAAGATGACACTTTTACTGAAAATACAAAGCTTTATCACTTGGACTGTTCAACCCCAGGCCACTCTTGTAGCTGAATGTTTTCTACATTTTAAGATTAGGAACCATATGTGGCACTCTGGACATCATTCGTTCATTCATTGGTATTATTTATGTTCTTAACTGGGCCACCCCCATATCTTTATAAATGACATGTCATTTGTAAAGACATGCCAGGCTGACAATAGGATAATGTAAACAACACTGCCAGAGCCGCAATGAGTTTATAGTAGGTGTGTGAATGATCAACAATCAATATTATTGGCAGAAATAGAGGGCCCCAAAATCAAATTTTGCTTAGGGCCCCATGGAGGCTTGGGCCGGCACTGCTCAACATGCATATAGAACGGGGCACTCTACGTCCACTGCTCTGATACAAATGACGGACGATTGGCTATGGATAATTCTATGTTGGTTGGAGCTGTGCTGTTAGATTTTAGTGCTGCATTTGACGTGATTGACCACTCTCTTTTAATTGAGAAACTTAAATGTTATGGTTTTAATACGTTGGCTTTAATGTGGATACAGAGTTATTTGTCCTCAAGATCACAACAGGTGTATCTTAATGGCAGCTTGTAATCAAATCAAATCTTTACAATTTTCAAAAAAGAAATGTTCATAATTGTGTGGCAAATCCACATTTCATTGACTAGAAGAGTTCAAATCAGTCACATATTAAAGGTTCACAAAACTTTATTAAAGTCAAGAATAGATACAGTACACTGATTCTAAAAAATACAGGGAAAATTTGCATCATGTGTTATAAAATATATCAAAATGCCTCTGCTAATCTTTTGAAGGCTACAAAATAAAAACGATTGCATTTAAATATGCACTTATATCATTTTCATACTGAACTTGTATAGAAAACTGTTCCAAGACAATTGAAAAAATGGATCAGATTAGATTTACCTCTGTCTATTTAACTTTCCTTTATTCGAATGGTGCTACCGTACCCCCACACACTGAATGCAGGGTACACTGGCTCAGTAAAAGTAGTGTACGCTTTGTAGAGAAGCTGCATGCTCTCAGACACGCTGTAAAATGCCAGAATACCTGCTGCGTGATTCAGGTAGACACCAATGCGTGACGACCTCGGGACGGGTATGTCCACGCTCTTATTGTCGTGCACGAAAGAGTATTTGGACTGGGAGCAGTAGAGGCTCCAGGATTTGTTGTTCCAGCCCAGGCTGCACACGTTGTTGTTTCCTTTACGGAATATTCCCCTGTAGGTGATGGCCACGTCGATCTCCGTTCCCTTCCAGTCCACTTCCCAGTAGCATCGAGTTCCTACCAGGCCCTCTTTGGACACCACCTTAAACCGGAGATATGACAATCCGTTTAGAAAATAACAGCGCCCACGTGTACAGAGAAAGTCCATACATCTGAATAAAGTGCGTTGACACATCCTCAGATGAACTACAAAAACCAAAACCAGTGAAGTTGGCACGTTGTGTAATTCGTAAATAAAAACAGAATACAATGATTTGCAAATCCTTTTCAACTAATTTTCAATTGAATAGACTGCAAAGACAAGGTATTTAATGTTCCAACTGAGAAACTTTTTTTTTTTTTGCAAATAATCATTAACTTAGATTTAATGGCAGCAACACATTGCAAAAAAGTTGGCACAGGGCATTTTTACTACTGTTACATGGCCTTTCCTTTCAGTAAACATTTGGGAACTGAGGAGACCAATTTTTATAGCTTTTCAGGTGGCATTCTTTCTCATTCTCGCTTGATGTACAGCTTAAGTTGTTCAACAGTCCGGGGTCTGTCGTTGTCGTATTTCACGCTTCATAATGCGCCACACATTTTCAATGGGAGACAGGTCTGGACTAAAGTGAGGCCAGTCTAGTAACCATACTCTTTTACTATGAAGGCACGCTGTCGTAACACGTGGCTTGGCATTGTCTTGCTGAAATAAGCAGCGGCGTCCATGATAACATTGCTCCAAAACCTGTATGTACCTTTCAGCATTAATAGTGCCTTCACAGATGTGTAAGTTACCCATGCCTTGGGCATTAATACACCCCCATACCATCACAGATGCTGGCTTTTGAACTTTGCGCCTATAACAATCCGGATGGTTCTTTTCCTCTTTGGTCCGGAGGACACGACAGCCACAGTTTCCAAAAACAATTTGAAGTGTGAACTCATCAGACCACAGAACACTTTTCCACTTTGCATCAGTCCATCTTAGATGAGCTGTTGATAAATGGCTTTCGCTTTGCATAGTAGAGTTTTAACTTGCACTTACAGATGTAGCGACAAACTGTCGTTATTGACAGTGGTTTACTGAAGTGTTCCTGAGCCCATGTGGTGATATCCTTTACACACTGATCTCGGTTTTTGATGCACTACCGCCTGAGGGATCAAGGTCACGGGCATTCAATGTTACTTGCAGCGATTTCTCCAGATTTTCTGAATGTTTTGATGATATTACAGACCTTAGATGGGGAACTCCCTAAATTCCTTGCAATAGCTGGTTGAGAAATGTTGTTCTTAAACTGTTCGATAATTTGCTCATGTATTTGTTCACAAAGTGGTGACCCTCACCCCATCCTTGTTTGTAAATGACTGAGCATTCCATGGAAGCTACTTTTATACCCAATCATGGCACTCACCTGTTCCCAATTAGCCTGTTCACCTGTGGGATGTTCCAAATAAGTGTTTGATGAGCATTCTTCAACTTTCTCAGTCTTTTTTGTCACTTGTGCCAGCCTTTTTGAAACATGTTGCAGGCATCAAATTCCAAATGGGCTAATATTGGCAAAAAATAACAAAGTTTTCCAGTTCAAATGTTAAGTATCTTGTCTTTGCAGTCTATTCAATTGAATATAGGTTGAAAATGATTTGCAAATCATTGTATTCTGTTTTTACTTACGATTTACACAACGTGCCAAATTCACTGGTTTTGGGGTTTGTAACTAACCTGCTGCCAGTGATCGAATCGTTCCGGGTGGTCGGGATAGTTTTTAGGGTCACTCTTCATTACAGCTGTCCGGTTCCCCTCAGAGAGGTAAAGGTTGGGGTGGGCAGTGTTGACATCCAGAATGGGCTGACAAGCGTCTGAACAGAACAAGACATTCTTATGTTTACATTCTGAGAGTGATATATAGTACCATATCAACATATACTGTCCAAAAATACCATGATTGTACAGCATTTCACAGTATTTTTTCACAGTAAAATGACATAGTCAAAATGTACTGTAACATTACAACAAATGACAATACACTAATATTTCACAGCAATGAACTGTTTTATTTACAGTAAAATACTGCAATCATAGTCTAAATGACTGTAAATTCAAACTGCTTTGTCTCCTAATGGGTTCTGTGGACGACTTTGCACACTCTTGTACAGTAGGTGGCAATATGCTGTTAAACCGAGAGAGAAATTAACAATAAAATTACAATTGTGAAGTTTTATTTTAATAAACTATATAATCACAGCCCCGCAGTTGCAGTAAATTGCTGCAAAGATATTTCACAATATATAACTGTAAATGTTACTGTGAAAGTAATGAAATTATTAGCTGATAGTTTGCTGTGAATTTACAACACCTGTTTTTTTTTACAGTGTCTTGTATTGACTCGGATATATTTTTGGCAACACTTCAAAGGCACAAATCACCTTGTGGAAAAATAATGAAAATGTTTTCCATCCCCACGTTTTTAAATTCCACACCATATTTACAGTATATTATTTCTTTTTTAAAATGACATTTAAAGTCGTCCCAAGTTTATCGCTATTAACTATTGACTTACCGCAAAGTAGGAATCAAAAATTATAAATGGAATATTTTTACAGGTAAAGCTTTCCAAATATGTTTTTCAACGTTATAAGAGCCTCTAGACATTAAATAAGACCCATATAGTGACATGTACACTCTTTTATTCCAATATAGTAATGCTGCCTGAGGCTGAACCAGTGATGTGCAGTCACTAGAGGCAGGTGAGAAAAAAAATGTAAAAAAAAAAAAAAAAAATTAAACTGTTATATGTATCCAGTGATTATACTATAGAGTTATTTTCCATTTAACTTCACCAGTTTTAGATTATTTTTATTCAAAATCGCTGAATTTTCACATTTGCCGTTCAAATACTGAGAAGAGACGGTGCGGTGATCAGCAGCCAGTTGAGGCACGTCACTCAGTGCCTCAACATGGATTCCGGACTCGGTTAACTGCTGGCCTGCTGTGCAGTGAGACTGTATTGCTATATGAACTATATTATACATTTACATAGTTTAGTTAGCTGAGGTATATAATGTACAGTGTATTTTGTCAACAACTGTATGTGTGACGTATTTCTTGTGCTGAGCGATCATAAACCGGCTGCAAAAGACGCACTGGCTGAGGCTCCAGTAATCCCGCCTCCTGCACCCCCGCCGTAGAATTGTTATATCAACTAAAGCCCACACTTAAACTTTCCATGTGCAAGATTGAATCTATTTAAAAAAGTTATTTCATAAGAAGCCAAAAAGTGCAAAAACAATAATGTTCGTGTTGGAGGAGTTGTGAATGACTGCAGGGCCACAACATTAGGTACACCTGCAGACTGCAGGTGTATCTAATTCACAACTCCTCCAACACGAACATTATTGTTTTTGCACTTTTTGGCTTCTTATTAAATAACTTTTGTAACCTATTTTCATGGGCTTTTCTCTTTGTGATATTAATTTACTGTTACGCGCTGTTATACAGTATATGCCTTGAGCTCTTATTTTGAAGGCGCTAAGAGCGGAAGTGATGACATGGAGTGGAGCGGGGGGTTTTGAAAGAAGGTAAATAAAGTGGTCCTCGTGTAAACTGGAGCCTCCGTGTTTGTTATTTTGTAGTTTCATACAGTATAGGCGATATTTATAAACCCTCGGTTACACTTTTTTAAATAGATTCAATCTTGCACGTGGGAAGTTTAAGTGAGGGCTTTAGTTGTGGACTTCATTTATAAGTAAAGGTAAGACCATAATAACGTTTTTTTTAATTAAATGTGCTTTTTTGTGTGCTACAGTTTGTATGTGTAAAGCTAAAGTTAAGTTAAAGTACCAATGATTGTCACACACACACTAGGTGTAATGAAATTTGTCGTCCGCATTTGACCCATCCCCTTGTTCACCCCCTGGGAGGTGAGGGGAGCAGTGGGCAGCAGCGGCGCCGCGCCCGGGAATCATTTTTGGTGATTTAACCCCCAATTCCAAGCCTTGATGCTGAGTGCCAAGCAGGGAAGAATGCTGGTATGAGCTTTTAAACATAACCCGTTAACTGCTGCCAATCCAATGGTGAATAAGATACTCTTTAGGGTTCATATGTTTGTAAATCTGACTGTGATGAAGTCAGTGCCTCACCAGCCATCAACCTCACCGCACGTCACTGGGCTGAAGCAATCAGTGGCCACGATACTGAACAGCGCACTCAGATCGGTTTTGTTTCCTCTAGTGGCCAACACTAAATTTAGGACCCAAAAATAGTAGAATATGTGGTGAAGTCGCGAAATGGCAAGAGACGTCTGTACAATATAAAATGCATGAAAGAAACAGCACCTTTTGCTGGATATGGTGGGGTAATATTAACTAATAATTTTGTCCTAATGCAGACATGTTTTAAAGATTTAAATAAATGCTGTCAAAAAAACAAAAACAAAAATCAGATTATTCACAATTGAGTTTGGATTAATCATGTTTAAGGGAGTCAGAGCTTTTCTTCCTGTCACTCACAAACACACACACACCAGTGGCTCTAGAGACCCACTTGAAAATAGTGTTAAAGACAAATGGGGAGTAATGATGCACATTTTAAGAGAATTGCAATGGGGGTAGACATTTAAAAAATAGATGAAAAATAAAATAAAATACATTTATTTTTGTTTTATATCTGGGTCAAGACGGTATGTAGGCAGTAGCGTCCATTAGAGAGCTTGCTGAATGGATGAATGAGAAGCAACAACACCCATGTTTGTTTTAAAATGATCCCTGATTTGTAGGTTTGCTTTTCTCCTATTTCACTAAACCTGTTTTGTCACAAGCACTTACCTCATTGTGGTGGTTTGATGATGTAATGGCCTGCACTGTATTATTACCATTGGTGGTTAGCTTTTTCCAACAAGACAAATTCCGCTTTTTTCATACAAAGAACTTATATAACCTTCTCAACTCACATTTCAGAAAATCTGCCCTGGTCTTCGGTTCTTCTGCGGCTCTTGACTCTGGCAGAAGTGATTCTGTTCTTGTTTTATTCCCGATTTCTTCCGTGACATAGACTTCTTTCACTGTTGAGGAACAAAAATAAGTTTTTGTGTAGCAAAAGAGAATGGATAGCCATTCTTTAATTCAGGAGAAGACATGTTTTCCTACCCGCTGCAGATATTTTACTCGTTTCTTTCTTGCTGACTTCCTCCACTTGTAATTTCAGGGCGGCGATAGCTCTCTTGGTGGCGTCAAAGGAGGAGTATGGAGCGATGCTGATGTTGTTCAGGTCCTCGTATCCTGATGGTCCCGACAGAGACTGCCAGCTCTGATACGAAAGCATGTGGGGATGACAGGCAGGAAATCTATTTAAATTAAGGCTGTCTAAAAGAATGAGTTAACCCGTGTGATTAATCAGAGAAAAAATATTGCATTAATCATGTACACACGCAGATTTTTCCACGCAATTTATTTTGACCGTACATGCTCTTATACCTTAAATTGCCATATGGTCAGTGATCAGGTCAATGCATATCAGTGCAAAGATGAGTGAGGAGACTGACTGGAAAATTTCACTTCAAAATACACCCAGACTGGACTTTAGATGAAATTGTTTCCAAGTTTTGAGCAAATAAATTTCATGCATTTAAGTAAACTATTTAAAAATGTTCCTAGATGCCATTTTGACAATAACATTATTATTAAATTATTAATATTATGTTTTTTTTACATACGCTGTAAAAAAAAAAAAATCTTAAGATTTTACTGTAAAAAAAAATGGCAGCTCAGTCACTAGAAAATATTTTTATGAATATTTGTACAAGTATATATAACATTCATATATTAACATTAATATATTAAACATTTTTTTAAAGCATATTACTGTAAATGGAATGAAAAAAGGGTACCACTGTTTATTTACAGTAAAGTTCCAGCAATTGAGCTGCCAGTTTTTTTCCCAGTGAAATCCATGGTTGTTGTTTTCATACTTTATTACTGTAAATAGAAAAATGGAACCAAAATTGATTTTATGGTAAAAAATAAAATAAAATTGGCAGCTAAGTCGTCAGAATTTTACCGTAAAATCTATTGTCATTTTTACAGTGTACTATTTGATGGATAACTTTTTGAAATCATAAGTTAAGCAGATAAGTATTTATACTTATTTTAGCAAAAAAAAAATATTTTGAAACATATAATATTATAATATTTTGTTGCATTATTAATTCGGTACATTAAATAACTTTTTTAATGTCAAAATGTAAAAAACAAATACATTTGGTAAGAAAAGATAAAGTATTTTATTAACGCATATTATTTCCAGGCTTTTGCGGGCCACATCTGGCACCCGGGCCTTAAGTTTGACACCCTGTCATCTTTAAAAAGTCAAAAACCTAATTAAGATGTTTACATGTGTTTTAAAAAGCTGGTTTTTAGTGCATGTAAACATAACATGACGTTGAGTTTAGGGCAGGGGCCCCCAAACTACGGCCCGCGAGCCGGATTCGGCCCACCAGCGTCCAAGATCCGGCCCGCGGTAAGGTCTCGAGTTTTTTTTTGTTTTTTGTTTTTTTAAATCTGTCCTTTCTAATCCATTTTCTACCGCTTGTTACTCTCGGTGTCTCCTACTCGCTCAGGCAAATCATATTGTCTAAAAATGCATTTTCCCATCGATAACGCTCGGAATGTATATATATATATATATATATATATATATATATATATATATATATATATATATATACAGCCCGGCCTCTGGACACATTTTTTTAACCCAATGCGGCCCCCGAGTCAAAATGTTTGGGGACCCCTGGTTTAGGGTATAGGATGGGGGGCACTTTAGGAGTCTATTTGCTGCTACTTTTCTACTCATTAGTCATGTGTAAGATGGAGCCTATCCCAGCTGACTTCTATACCAAGGAAGGAGGAAGGAGGAAACCCTTGCAAGCACCAGGAGCTTACATGGCATTTTTATTTCTTAACACGAAGACATGCTCTTTATCAGGGATGTCCAAACTTGTTCCAGCAATAATTTTTAAGCATATTTTATGTATTTTGGGCCTAAATTAAGCATTTTCAAGCATAAAAGCTGTTTTCCAGCAAACCCATGCAACAAGTCTGTTTTTTAGTGGATGTAAACATACCGAGGTTGTGTGTACCGGGCAGCAACGTTGGGTTTAGTGTGGCATGGGGGCCCAGAATTTGGTGCTACGTTCCTGTTCAGTCACGGGTTTTCTTATGAATCACAAATTATGCATGGTGCCCTTCCATTTTTTTCCCCTCATAAAACAAATTTTAACCTCGACTGGATAACTATGTGTCGTTTTAGAAAATACTTGACTGCTGCTTTGTCTGTGTGGTAAAGGTCACCTGCAAAAAGTGAATGTGGTCGTCGGTGTGCGACAGCTTCTCCAGGTCAGTGTGTTTCTTCTTCAGCAGGGTGACCTCTTCCTCCAAACGGTCGAGAAGAATCTCCCCGCGGTTCACTGTGGTCTTTTCGTGTAGGCGGATCATCTCTTTCACGTCGTTGTACTTCCTCTCGATGGACAGGAGAAGTTCAGTGAAGATGCGCTCGTTCTCCTCCAAGACTGACTCAGCTGAGTGCTGATGGCATATAAATACAGAAGACAAGATTTTATCAGATTTGACTACAAGTCGGGTTGGGCATCGAGCGCCGATTCTCCCGGAATCGTCCAAATTTTTAGCCGTCGATTCTCATTTTCGATTCTTAGTCTGCTGAACGGAAGAGCAGGCATGCTAATAGCAAAGCTAGTTGCTAAATGAACTTGAAACAACAAAATAAATACTGTAAGTGCTTACCAACTACATTACAGTATAAATAAGCTGCTAATAACAGGAAATTAACAAGTAGATTAATAAGAGTATAGAGCAGGGATGCCCAAACTGGGGCTCGCGGGCCAAATTTGGCCCATCCTGTCATTTCGTTTTGCCCGCCAAAGGGTGGCTACCAAGTTTAATACATATTCATACATCAAGCTGCACAGACATTGATGGCATGTCCGCAAGGCTACGCCAGAAATGTAACGTAAATACATCAGCGGGATTTTTTTTTCCATTTAGAGTAATGAAGTGTAAAAGCAGGCAATGCAAATTTTAAAAAAGTAGCAGCTCAGTCACAAGAATTTTGCGGTAAAAATAACAGTGTTACTGTTTTTTAATACACAGTAAGTATATCAATGTTGAAAAAATGTCCATAGATTTATCTGTAAAAAATGGCAGCTAGGTTACCAGGATTTTAACAGAGGTACAGTTTTTTAATTTGCAGAAATTTGGTGTAAAAACTCTGTAAATTTTACGGTAAAATTCCGGTGACTGAGCTACTAATTTGTTTGTTTTTACCGCAGAATCTATTTTTTACAGGCTAATTAGTTATGTTTGAATTTGAGGCCCTATAACAGGCCTGTGCAATTGTTTTGCCATGGAGGCCAAATTTAGAGAAAAAAATGTGTCTGGGGACAAGTATATATATTTTTAGGAACACTAATACAAAATCTCACAATAATGTCTGAATGCTAAAAACGTTATGACAGAATGCCTTAAAACACAGATTTTTTCCTGAATGAGACACCCAGAATGTACATGAAAATAAAGAATGCGGGATTTACAATATTAACTATGAACGATAAAACACAGAATTTTGACAACATATGAATGTCAATCGATTGACATATTTTACAATCAAGCTAAACGCAACAAAAATGCAACAAAAACAGCGAAATATGAACGCAAAGGGTAAAAAAAATGCACCTACAATACATCTGATATATCACTAAGCTTTACCACTTTGTTGTAAAAATCTCCTTCCGCGTTTGTCCCTGACACCCGCATTTCAGGCTGGCCACTCTGGAAACACTCTGTGGAAACGCTCCCCACCCACACTGCTCGGTGTATCGTCTGAGCTGCTGTGATTTAGATTACCGTAGTAACTAATTAGATTACCATAGTAACTAGTATATCACGCAAAAGCTCAGATTCCAACCATTGAAGTACTTTGTATAATTCAAGACTCACGGTCATTTAAAAACATCACTGCACATCATAATGGCAGCTACAGTTTCCATCCTAAAGATCTAAAAAAATTATTTGGGAATGTCTGGCGGGCCAGATTGAAAAGCTTAACGAGTCGGGCCTTAATTTGCCCAGGTCTGCTCTATAGAGTAGGACAATCTGGGTCGCCATGCTTCGCCCATGTCAAGTTTGAAAGCAATAGGAGGAAAAATCTGGGAAGAACTGTTTACAGAACAACACCCGAAAATGGCAAAAATCTACAAAAAGTGACCTCTTTTGAATGTTTTGAGATTCAAAATGTACATAAAATATGCAGAGTTGTATATAGACTGAATTAGGCACACGACTGTGTCAATCTCTAATACCTTATAATTAATTATTTCCGGTATGAGGCTAAATTCCTCACTCGTGGTGTTGCATAGTACCATTGGCACATTTTCACTTTGGCCCTTGGAGGCAAAATGTTTGGGCATCCCTGGCATAGAGAGATGATAGTAGTATCAGTATATAATCAATACTAGAGTGATCAGATCAATACATTTATTTCCCCAAAACCGTTGGACTTTTTGGGCAAAAATGTTAGAATTTCAATAAGTAATAGATAAACCGGTAGTAGTTTTTGCTTTTGTTTTGTCATTGTGTGGACTTTGCAATCAAAAAGTCTGTAGAGACTCCCCCCACCCCCGCCAAGGACTGTTTTCACTGCTGGAGTCTAGAAAGAGGTTCCGCAGCCTCCGTAGCAGAACCTCCAGGTTCTGTAACAGCATTTTCCCTCAAGCCATAAGACTCTTGAACACATCATAATAATCCCCTTAATTCACTCCAAAAACGGATTAACTTTCTGGAATATAAAGACAATATAACATACATCTATAAACGTGGATGCATATGCAAAAGTGCAATATATTTATCTGTAGAGTAGTCTATTTATTTATATCTGCACCTTATTGTTCTTTTATCCTGCACTACAACGAGCTAAAGCGACAAAATTCCGTTCTTATCTTCACTGTAAAGTTCAAATTTGAATGACAATAAAAGGAAGTCTAAGTCTAGGTCTAAGTCTAAAAAAAGGAATTAGTTAATGTGTTGATATTGTTACACAGTTTTAATACAATAATTGTCAATATATGTAATTGGTATCAGACGAGGGCTTCACGGTGGCAGAGGGGTTAGTGCATCTGCCTCACAATACGAAGGTCCTGAGTAGTCTTGGGTTCAATCCCGGGCTCGGGATCTTTCTGTGTGGAGTTTGCATGTTCTCCCTGTGACTGCGTGGGTTCCCTCCGGGTACTCCGGCTTCCTCCCACCTCCAAAGACATGCACCTGGGGATAAGTTGATTGGCAACACTAAATTGGCCCTAGTGTGTGGATGTGAGTGTGAATGTTGTCTGTCTGTCTGTGTTGGCCCTGCGATGAGGTAGCGACTTGCCCAGGGTGTACCCCGCCTTCCGCCCGATTGTAGCTGAGATAGGCTCCAGCGCCCCCCGCGACCCCAAAGGGAATAAGCGGTAGAAAATGGATGGATGGATGGGTATCAGACGATTTCACTGATGGGTGATCGGAATAGGCAGCATAAAACTGATCGTAACATCTTTATCACTACAAACAGGATGTGTGTAAATGTTTTTGATGAGGTTTTCAAAAATAAAGAAAGTTTTATGAATGTATACTCCTGTGGGAAGAAACTTCATAACATTCGTATTCAAGCGCAAAGTATTGATATTTGCTTGAAAATCGCCCTGTGAGAATAGCACATTTTTGACCCTGCCCTTTTAAAAGAATCGGAATTGAGAATCGTTGGGAACCCGAATCGAAACCAGCATCCGACATTGAAACCGGATTCGTCCAATTTTCATGCTCATTGTGTAGACCAGGGGTGTCAAACGTACCGCCCGAGGGCTGGATCAGACCCGCGAACAGGTTTTATCCGGCCCGCGGGATGAGTTTGCTAAGTATAAAAATTAACCTGACATTTTTTAATGAAAGAAACAGCTGTTCTAAATGTGTCCACTGGATGTCGCAATAGCAATTCTTTGTACCTTTGTAGACGATGCTACATATGTACAAAATAACCCACATGTTCGTACACCAGTCGAGGAAAATGATCAAACTACATAAATAACATCCTGCAATTTGATTTTGATATAATTTTTTTTATCTTCTTAGATTGAAAATTAACACCAATGAGTTGACTGATGAACATTATCACATAACATATTATGAAAATATAAATAACGACAAATAGAATACTATTAACCGCAACATGAAAGTGTAAAAAAACAACAACATTATGATTTGTACATTTTGTTCTATTTTTAAACAATAAAACAATCTGAAGTTGTCTTTATTTTTAAGTTATCGTGCCGTGATTTTACCAGTCCGGCCCACTCGGGAGTAGATTTTTCTCCATGTGGCCCCGATCTAAAATGAGTTTGACACCCCTGTTATAGACTTTTCATTGATTACGCAGACGTTACTTTAACAGCTTCCACCGCTTGTCGGAGATCCTGCCACTTTTTCACCCTCTCGTCAATCCTGTGCTGGGATTTGTGCAGCGTGGTGCCAAGTTGTTTCTGCGGAGAGAAAATAAAGTCATCATCAAATCGCTGTATTGTTGATGCTGAGCCACTTACCTGTTTCTCCGTCCTCTCCGTTCCGGCTGGGACGATGTCGTGATGTTTGTGCTCGTCCATCATGCACAGAACGCACACCGACGTCTGGTCGGTGCGACAAAAGGCTTCCAGGAGTTTGTCGTGCTGAGCGCAGATCTTCTCCCTCATCTGACCCGTGGCTTTGACCAGTTTGTGCTTCATCAAGGCAGGGTAGTCGTAGTGGGACTGCAAATGGGTCTCACAGTAAGACGCCAAGCAGACCAAGCAGGACTTCTCGGCCTTCTGCTTTCTTGTGGTGCAGAAGTCGCACATGACCTCGCCGGGCTTGGCCTGGTTCCTGGTGAGGGTACGACTTGCGGAGCGGCGGGATTGGTCCAAGGTGCTACCTCGGTCTAAATCCAGAGTTCCGGCGTGGGACATTTTGCTTTGGAGTTTGTAGAGACGTCCTGTTAAAGTGAAAATTAAACAAATCCACAAATTCGTTGAGAACCACAGCCAAACACTCCAGGAGGACTTCTTGATCTTAGCAGCTTCAGTGAAACTGCATGACTGACGCTATGTGTGACAAAATGTTAGCTATGTAGTCCGTTCACGTGGTAAAACCCGTTCTCCCAGTTTGGGAATGGGTGGCGCTACCTGAAACTAAATAACACATGCTCCTTCAGTTGGGGTGAAGCAATTTTGAGCCAGGAAAATGTTTGTTCTAGAATAATAAACAAAAAAATAAGGAGTGGCTTTGATGTAAAGCTGGTTCTGTAATTTTATTTTTCATTCTTTTTGTTGGAATGAAAGTAAGACAAAACTAATGTTATATTACTGGAAAAAGATAAAGTAGTTCCAGAGTCATAATGGCAGATTTTTTTAAAGTCATGCTGACATTGATAATTATGTATTTATGACTTATCTATAAGTTCCCTTTGTTTTAGTTTTATGATTTGATATCCCTTTGTGATATCATGGCAAAAAACAAAACAAAAACAGTTATTTCCACAGAGTTGCATACTTTTATTTATGGGCAAATGCAACCATCTTAAGAAGGAAGCAGAACTTCTTAATGCTTCTGTTATTATTGATTGTTGGTTCATTTCCTGTGTTTGACATGTTTATATGTAACACTTTTACAAAAACTTGCAATGTGTTTACCACTTTGTAAGAGCAATATACAGTACAGGCCAAAAGTTTTGACACAACTTCCCCTCATTCATGGCGTTTTCTTTATTTTCATGACTATTGACATTGTAGATTGTCCCTGAAGGCATCAAAACTATGAATGAACACATGTGGAGTTATGTACTTAACAAAAAAGGTGAAATAACTGAAAACATGTTTTGTATTCTAGTTTCTTCAAAATAGTCACCCTTTGCTCTGATTAATTTTTCGCTCACTTTTGGCATTCTCTCTATGATCTTCAAGAGGTAGTCACCTGAAATAGTTTTCACTTCACAGGTGTGCTTGAAGCTCATCGAGAGAATGCCAAGAGTGTGCAATGCAGTAATCAGAGGAAAGGGTGGCTATTTTGAAGAAACTGAAATATAAAACATGTTTTCAGTTATTTCACCTTTTTTTTATTAAGTGCATAACTCCACATGTGTTCATTCATAGTTGTGATGCCTTCAGTGACAATCTACAATAAATAGTCATGAAAATAAAGAAAACGCATTAAATGAGGAGAAGGTGTGTCCAAACTTTTGGCCTGTACTGTTTATGAATGATATTAATAGATATATGTTAAACAGTGAGAGAATCAATACAGGTGTAAATACTGAAAGAACAATTTAGATCATGATTGTAGGGAAAATACAGTGTAAAAGGTTTTAAATAATAATGAATGCATGGAATAAGTGATATCAGACCCTATTCTCTGATTCCTCCACATACAGTACTTTATCAAAACCATCCCATGTCCCATTGTTTTATTCCACATATCGATATGCCAAGGAGGTTTTCATGCTGCAAGACGTTTTAAAATGAACTTTTGTTTACAAAATTCATTATGGGTCAGCTTGGTGAGCTTGAGCCTATCCTAGCTGACTTGTTGGCAAGGCACCCTGGACTGGTCACCTCTTAATAGAAAACTGACCCACTAATTGGCACTTGCTAATAGTAGTTTTTTTTTAACGTTTTCATAAAGGTAAAAATTAGGTGTATACTTGTCATCTGCTCAGTGGCCTTGTGGTTAGAGTGTCGGTAGGTCGTGAGTTCAAACCCTGACCGAGTCATACCAAAGACTATAAAAATGGGATGCGTTAAGTTAACTCCCTGCTTGGCACTCAGTATCAAGGGTTGGAATTGGGGGTTAAAGCACCAAAATGATTCCCGAGCACGGCCATCGCTGCTGCTCACTGCTCCCCTCACCTCCCAGGGGGTGAACAGGGGGATGGGTCAAAAGCAGAGGTTAGTGTGTGTGACAATCATTGGTACTTTAACTTTAAATGCATCCACCACTATGAATTATATTTAAATTGTGTTCAATTTATCCCGTTTGTGACCATCGTTAAAATCCTATAAACCGATTTTTCCATATTGGCCTAAAAAAAAAACATACATACACCCATTTTCTACCTTTTGTCCCTGTCGACAAAATTATAATTTTTTTAAACAAAAAATTTATTTATATATTTGAATCCCATCTTTAAAAAGTAAAAAACCTAATTAAGGCTTTTACATGTGTTTTAAAAATCTGGTTTTAACCAAATCCATGCAATAACTCAGTTTTTGGTGCATGTAAACATAAAATATGTGTATGGGGCAGCAGCGTTAGGTTCAAGATATAGGATGGAGGGCTCTTTAGGAGTCTTGTGAACGGGGGCCTACTATTTGCTGCTACTTTCCTACTTATTAGTCATGTGTAAGATGGAGCCTATCCCAGCTGACCCCTGGAGGACACCTTTTTTATTTCTTAACATGAGGACATGCTCTTTGTCAGGGATGTCCAAAGTTTTCCAGCAAGGTCCGCATGAAATAAAATTGAAGGCTGCGGTGCCCAAATTGATTTTTAAGCACATTCTATGTATTTTGGGCCTAAATTAGGCATTTTCAAGCATATACATATCAATAATACAGCAGTATTGGCCAATAAATGAGACCAAACCAATCAGAGCACAGTTCAGTACCGTGGTCTCTGACAATATCATATTGCAGTGATTCTCACACTCCATCTAGATCAGAGCTGGGCAAATATTTTGACTCGGGGGCTACATTGAAAGAAAAAAATGTGTCTGGGGGCCAATGTGTATAAATGATATATACACATTTATCTGTAAAAATCTGCTGTACAGTATGAGTGTTTGGCTCCCTTTTTTTCAGGAACACTGATACAAAAAGTCACAATATCCGATAGAGTTCTAAAAAAGTTATGACAGACCACCTAAAAAAATGAATGGAATTTTACACTTGTTTACTGAATGGGACACCCAAAATGTACATGAAAATAAAGAAAGTGGGATTTACAATATTAACTATGAACAATAAAAGACTGAATATTAACAACATATGAACATCGCTCCTCTTGTACTTCTCAGACCAGCTCCTCGATCAAACAAAACACAATAAAAATGTAAACGCCACCCATCCAAATGATCAGAATAAGGTGTCCTAATCACTTGGCCCGGCCACGGGTATATAAAATAATTTTAATTGTATTTAATTATTATTCACTATTTGTTTATATCATTGTATTTTATTTCTGATTCTTCTTATTATTAATTAATTATTATTATTATTATTTTTTCTATCCATCCATTTTCTACCGCTTGTCCCTTTTCGGGGTCGCGGGGGGTGCTGGAGCCGATCTCAGCTGCTTCCGGGCGGAAGGCGGGGTACACCTCATTTATTTAATTGATTCATCTGTAAATATTATTATTTTGTTTTCTAGCGGTTTCTTTCTTTTGGGGGGGTGGCATCGTTGGGATATAAACATAAACATATTTTAACATTTAGGGCAGACAACAGATATATGATGTATGTAAATATGATGTCATGGATATGAATGTGTTTGATTGATTGATTGAAACTTTTATTAGTAGATTGCACAGTGCAGTACATATTCCGTACAATTGACCACTAAATGGTAACACCCGAATAAGTTTTTCAACTTGTTTAAGTAGGGGTCCACTTAAATTGATTCATGATACAGATATACTGTATACTATCATCATAATACAGTCATCACACAAGATAATCATCAGAGTATATACATTGAATTATTTACATTATTTACAATCCGGGGTGTGGGATATGGAGGGGGGGGGGGGGGGGGGGGGTTAGGTTTGGTTGATATCAACACTTCAGTCATCAACAATTGCATCATCAGAGAAATGGACATTGGAACAGTGTAGGACTGACTTGGTAGGATATGTACAGCAAGTAGTGGACATAGAGAGAGAGATCAGAAAGCATAAGAATAAGTATCTACAATTGATTATTTACATTGGATTATTTACAATCCGGGGAGGCTGGATGTGGAAGGGGGAGGGTGTTAGTTTAGGGTCGAAGTTGCCTGGAGGTGTTCTTTTAGTGCGGTTTTGAAGGAGGATAGAGATGCCCTTTCTTTTACACCTGTTGGGAGTGCATTCCATATTGATGTGGCATAGAAGGAGAATGAGTTAAGACCTTTGTTGGATCGAAATCTGGGTTTAATGTGGTTAGTGGAGCTCCCCCTGGTGTTGTGGTTATGGCGGTCATTTACGTTATGGAAGTAGTTTGACATGTTCTTCGGTATCAGGGAGGTGTAGCGGATTTTATAGACTAGGCTCAGTGCAAGTTGTTTTACTCTTTGGAGAAGTGGGTAGGAGTGAGGTGTGATCTGGGGTGGAGGTCTAGAAAATTTGAGGGTTTTGGAGGTGCTGGGGTACCAGGAGGTGCATGCGTAATCGAAAAAGGGTTGAATGAGAGTTCCCGCTAGAATCTTCATGGTGCTTTTGTTGACCAGAGAGGAGATTCTGTAGAGAACTCTTGTTCGTTGGTTGACCTTTTTGATTACCTTGATTGCCATTTTATAGCCTCTAGAATGGAACCTAGGTAGGTGACCTCATCTTTCCTGTGATGTTGTGTCGTTCGCGAACGATTCGTTCGAATGAACGAATCTTTTGAGTGAACGTACTGAACTGAATAACTTCATGAACTGATTCGTTCCTTTCTCAGTTCAGTTGAGCTCCGGTGCGACCATGCCAGTATGAGTGGAACTGGCGCATTCTGTGACTCACTGAACCCTCGACGTCGGCGAACGACGCAGCCAGCTACTCATCATGGGGGCGGGGGGAGGGACTGAGCGAACGATTCGTTCACCGCGAATTAACGACATGAATCACTCTGTGAACGACAGAATCAGGACTCGCGAACCTACTGACACAGAGAACTGACTGTGTCGCGGAGGAGGACGTCACATTGAGGCTCTCGTTCAGTCACTGTGCGCGTCGTTCATTGGGTGCTGAGGGCTTGTGTCGTTCGCGAACTGACACACACCGAGATCTGCCGCTGGGGAAGCTGTTACTGACTGACTCATGATTCGCCGACCTGCACACAGAACTGCTGCTGCAGAAGTGATTCAGGTTCACGTACTGAACTGTGCTGACTGTGGCGCTGTGTCAGTCACTCACTGCCTGGTGTACTGCATGCACAGAGCTGTGTAGGGACTCGCGTTCACCCTATTTGCTGCTTCTCCCGCGAATGTCTGCACTGTACTGTACTACGCACGCCCCCCCCCCTCCTATTTTTTTTTGGGGGGGGGGGGGGTTCGGTGAACGAATTTATTGAACGACTCAATTTAAGGAACTGATTCTAGTGATTCAGTACAGTCAAAAGAACTGCCGATCCCATCACTACTTTCCTGGTGATAACAATGTTACCCACTTTTATAGTGAAGTCACTGACTTTCTTAAGGTTGATGTGGGACCCAAATAGGATGGATTCCGTTTTACCCAAGTGTATGGATAGCTTGTCAGCGAGCCAGGTGCAAATTCTACAGAGTTCAGCACTGAGGATGTCTGATGCTGGATGTCAATAAAATAAAAAAAAAATAAAAAAAAAGAATGATAAAATTTACCGGTCGATCTACGTTCCCATCCTCACCTATGGTCATGAGCTTTGGGTTATGACCGAAAGGACAAGATCACGGGTACAAGAGGCCGAAATTAGTTTCCTCCGCCGGGTGGCGGAGCTCTCCCTTAGAGATAGGTTGAGAAGCTCTGCCATCCGGGAGGAGCTCAAAGTAAAGCCGCTGCTCCTCCACATCGAGAGGAGCCAGATGAGGTGGTTCGGGCATCTGGTCAGGATGCCACCCGAACGCCTCCCTAGGGAGGTGTTTAGGGCACGTTCGACCGGTAGGAGGCCGCGGGGAAGACCCAGGACACATTGGGAAGACTATGTCTCCCGGCTGGCCTGGGAACGCCTCGGGGTCCCACAGGAAGAGCTGGACGAAGTGGCTGGGGAGAGGGAAGTCTGGGCTTCCCTGCTTAGGCCGCTGCCCCCGCGACCCGACCTCGGATAAGCGGAAGAAGATGGATGGATGGATAGAATGATAAAAAAAACAAGCTGCGCCGGCCCGCAATTTGGACACCCCTGCTCTGTATGCAGTGTGGGGGACCCCCACCAATTGTTACACATACAGGAAGTGGATACACTGACATTTACACACAATTTAAAACTAAAACATTTTACAAGCTAACAACGGGCGACGTTTTGTTTACCTTCCACCTCTGACAGGTCGCTCATGATATCACCGTAAAGGCTTCCCTTTTGACACAAACTTGAAAGATTCAGAGGCGCGTCTATGATCTCCATGTTCGGCACCCTTTAAGCCTGTCTCCGATGCGGCAGAGGGCGCTAGTGGCATCAGTCGCGTGGGGAAACGACAACACTTTGCCTTCGCTAAAGGCCGCCGACGTTGGCGCCAGATGAGCGGTGGCGCCAGCTACACATACACTTAGCAACTGTAGCGACAGACAGACAGACAGACAAGAGACACACACTCACTCACACACAGACAGCCGCTTTCCTTCAAAAACAAACAAACTTGGGACTCTTGATACGCTAACCTTCATTTTATCTCCGGCCATCAAAATACTAGAAGAAGATAAAGGTGGGTGCATGACGTATGTGCAATCACGTTTATGTTAAACTGACCTGTCTATAACGTTGGAGCAGGCGACGCATCCTAGAGGGAAAGGGGGACTTATATTGTCAAATATGCTTGAATGTCGATATTACAGTTTTAAGACACAACTTTGTCTCAGTACTGTATTTAGGAGTTTAAACACATTGCCTGTCTGGATTTCGTGCTTTTATTTTGTCATCACTCGGTGGCACATAATCCGCCGTCTGTTGTAGTCGCGAAAATGGTCGGGGGGAAATAACCATAACTGTATAACTTATAACTCCATTTTTGGTGGTGAAGTGTTTTGGTTGTGTTGGATACTGGTATTAGCTACAGAGTTAGCTAGGCATCATGGCTATGTAGCCGATATGCTAACATCAGCAAGGCCGCCATTGAACAACGGGCTGCCGCAATACATAAGTCTTGGCTGCTGATGCTACATGTACCTTCACGTCTACTTGTAGCGTATTTGTGGTTATTTTTTAATCTGTATGTTTTTTATTACACAGTTCAACTTTGGGGGTTGTTACAAAACCAAAAAAAAGATACACTTTCCCGGGCTTTCCCCCCTTGCATTCATCGCCTTCGCTTGTTAGTCATCTTTGTCCTACTTCCGACTAGCCAGCTCTTCATTACAACTAGCCCGCTAACGTACCGACCATTAGCTTTATGTGTTGTTTTCCTTTCCGCGCGTCATTTGGCGACATTTAATGTTTAATGTTTGTCACCCACACGCGGGCTGTTTTGCTTATTTCGGACATGGCTCGGGGGTTTAAGTGCGGTCGGGAGGGCGGAAGCTATGTTGGCTTACGTTAGCTCGCGGCAGCCATCTTACGCGAGCATTGTAGTCCTGGGCTAGCTGGGGATGTGCTGGTGTGGCACTCGACAAGATGGCCTGTTAATACGCGCACACGGAGGACTTTCCACAGCGACACGTTGTCCCTCCGAATCGCATACAAACACACGAGAAAGGACGTTTTCGCTGTGTGAGTATAACCTTCGGCTCAATTCGCCTACTCGGGGTGTTTGCTACGAAGCTAGTTAGCTCGCTAAACGACCGAACATATTAGCGGCTAACAATGCTGTTGTGGCGTTAACCCCGTCGAAGTCGACCGTAGCCAGCTAACTAGCGGCTATCGGGGCTATTTGTAGCCGTTTTGGGGAGGCTAGTGAACACACAGTTCGGTGTTTAGTTACAACACGTCGACTTTTATATGTATTTACTTAACATGCATACGGCTTTGGGTGGTGAACAAAGAACTGCGCAGATAAGGCCATTTGGGCCTTTGGATTGCGGATTAAACTACCCCAAAGCCTGTTTGCCATTTGGGGCTACTTTGGTGCTGTTTAGCTCGTTTTGAGTGCTAACCTAGCCTGCTAATTGGCACCTAGCCTGGATATTTGCTTTGCTAGACCTTCTCCCGGGATGGTGTTTTTACTATTATACAAAAAGTTAAAATTAAGTGGACATATGTCAATCTGCCTTTTGTGACGTCAATTTTAAAGTGCTCCCTTTAATCCTGTTTGTATCCACTTTTATAGGTGTTTAGGTAGGAAACTATCTCGTTTACTTTATACCGGTTGTGCTAAGAAGAGCAACAAAGCTAGAGCCAATCCCAGGAGGTGTGGTGCACTCTATAGATTGATTGCCAGTCAATCGCAGGGCACATATATGGGTGCACACTGACTTTTTTGGGTTGTATCTAATCCACTTTATTTGTATAGCACATTAAAACAACAAAAATGTTTCCAAAGTGCTGCACAAAAATATTAAAAACAAGATTCAATTACCATCCTTAGCTTTTGATTGACTGATTGAAACTTTTATTAGTAGATTGCACAGTGCAGTACATATTCCGTACAATTGACCACTAAATGGTAACACCCGAATAAGTTTTTCAACTTTTTTAAGTCGGGGTCGGGTTCATGATACAGATATATACTATTATCATAATACAGTCATCACACAAGATAATCATCAGAGTACATACATTGAATTATTCACAATCTGGGGTGTGGGATATAGAGGGGGCGGGGGTTAGGTTTGGTTGGTATCAACACTTCAGTCATCAACAATTGCATCATCAGAGAAATGGACATTGAAACAGTGTAGGTCTGACTTGGTAGGATATGTACAGCAAGTAGTGGACACAAAGAGAGAGATCAGAAATTATAAGAAAAAGTGTCTACAATTGATTATTTACATTTGATTATTTACAATCCGAAGAGGTTTGATGAGGAAGGGAGGGTGTTAGTTTAGGGTTGAAGTTGCCTGGAAGTGTTCTTTTAGTGCGGTTTTGCTAGACCTTCTCCCGGGAGGGTGTTTTTACTATTATACAAAAAGTTACAATTAAGTGGACATTTGTCAATCTGCCTTTTGTGACGTCAATTTTAAAGTGTTCCCTTTAATCCTGTTTATATCCACTTATATAGGTGTTTAGGTAGGAAACTATCTCGTTTACTTTATAGATAGATAGATAGTACTTTATTGATTCCTTCAGGAGAGTTCCCTCAGGAAAATTAAAATTCCAGCAGCAGTGTACAGAATTGAGATTGAATTTAAAAAGGAAAAAGTAAATAATGGGGGTATAAATGGAAACAAAATAGAAAAATATTAGAATAGAATAAAAATAAAAAGCAACAATGAGAATAAAAATATAACAGTAAAATACGAATATAACAAGAGAAACTAGGCAGTAGTGACCATGTTATGAAATTTTTTTTTTTATACCGGATGTGTTAAGAGCAACAAAGCTAGAGCCAATCCCAGGAGGTGTGGTGCTCTCTATATAGATTGATTGGTAGTCAATCGCAGGGCACATATATGGGTACACACTAGGGCTGTGAATCTTTGGGTGTCCCATGATTCGATTCAATAATGATTCTTGGGGTCACGATTCGATTCAAAATCGATTTTTTTTTTTCAATTCAACACGATTCTCGATTCAAAAACGATTTTTTTTCCCGATTCAAAACGATTCTCTATTCATACAATACATAGGATTTCAGCATGATCTACCCTAGTCTGCTGACATGCAAGCAGAGTAGTAGATTTTTGTAAAAAGCTTTTATAATTGTTAAAGGACAATGTTTTATCAACTGATTGCAATAATGTAAATTTGTTTCAACTATTAAATGAACCAAAAATATGACTTATTTTATCTTTGTGAAAATATTGGACACTGTGTGTTGTCAAGCTTATGAGATGCGATGCAAGTGTAAGCCACTGTGACACTATTGTTCTTTTTATAAATGTCTAATGATAATGTCAATGAGGGATTTCTAATCACTGCTATGTTGAAATTGTAACTGATATTGATACTGTTGTTGATAATATTAATTTTTGTTTCACTACTTTTGGTTTGTTCTGTGTCGTGTTTGTGTCTCCTCTCAATTGCTCTGTTTATTGCAGTTCTGAGTGTTGCTGGGTCGGGTTTGGTTTTGGAATTTGATTGCATTATCGTATTGCTGTGTATTGTTTTGTTGGATTGATTAATTAAATAAAAAAATAGATTTTTTAAAGATGAGAATCGATTCTGAATCGCACATGAGAATCGCGATTCGAATTCGGATCGATTTTTTTTCCCACACCCCTAGTGCACATTGACTTTTTTGGGCTGTATCCAATCCACTTTATTTATATAGCACATTTAAACAACAAAAATGTTTCTAAAGTGCTGCACAAAAATATTAAAAACAAGATTCAATTACCGTAATTTTCGGACTATGTCAGTTTTTTTCATAGTTTGGCCGGCGGTGCGACTTATACTCAGGAGCGACTTATGTGTGAAATTATTAACACATTAGCGTAAAATATCAAATAATATAATTTAGCTCATTCACGTAAGAGACTAGGCGTATAAGATTTCATCGGATTTAGCGATTAGGAGTGACAGATTGTTCGGTAAACATATAGCATGTTCTATATGTTATAGTTATTTGAATGACTCTTACCATAATATGTTACGTTAACATACCAGGCACGTTCTCAGTTGGTTATTTATGCGTCATATAACGTACACTTATTCAGCCTGTTGTTCACTATTCTTTATTTATTTTAAATTGCCTTTTAAATGTCTATTCTTGGTGTTGGGTTTTATCAAATACATTTCCCCCAGAAGTGCGACTTATATGTTTTTTCCCTTCTTTATTATGCATTTTCGGCCGGTGCGACTTATACTCCGAAAAATACGGTACTATCCTTAGCTCCACCAATGACTGAATAAAAACAAAGTAAATATAAAAATAAATATGATTACAAACTATTTTAAAGGGTAAAACCAATTAAAACAATAAATAGAAATACACATTTTAAAACACGGAGAACCACACAACTCACGTCGTGTTAATAGAATAGAATAGAAAGAACTTTATTGATCCCTGGGGGAAAGTCAGCACCACGTACCGACCACAATAGACAAACACTTAAGTATTTTTTACATGTGAATAATATACATACAGTCTATTATACAGCATTATTCACATGTGAATAATATGAATACAGTCTATTATACAGCATTATTCACATGTGAATAATATGAATGCAGTCTATTATACAGCATTATTCACACGTGAATAATATAAATACGTTACACATTTACAGTACATGTGCTGTCAAAAAGGAACATATACATTGTACAGTCTGATGGCTGTCGGTATGAAGGACTTCCTGTGTCGTTTCGTGTTGCATTTTGGGAGTAAAAGCCAGAGACTAAAGGTGGGTCTTAAGACGAGACTTAAAACACTCCACTGTGGGAGCAGTTGGATCATGGAGGGGCAGAGTGTTCCAGAGCTTAGGGCCGACCACAGAGAAGGCGCTGTCTCCCCTGGTTTTAAGTCTCGTCTTGGGCACCACGAGCTGGAGCTGGCTCTCGGACCTCGGAGCGCACGCAGGAGTGTAAATTTGGATGAGGTCCGAGCTATAATGAGGCGCCAGTCCATGCAAAGCTTTAAAACCAAACAGCAACATTTTAAAATCAATTCAAAAATTAACAGGGAGCCAGTGCAACGTCTCAAGAATTTGGGTTATATGCTGTATGAGTAAGATGGTGTACTATTTTTAAAATCTGTTATCATAATTCCATGTGAAAATGAGCCAATGGAAAAAAGCAAGGGTGTGTCCTGTAGCGTCCCTCCCAAATTGCTGAAGGTGCTGAGAAAGAAGCATTTTAATGGGCCATTTCCTCTGAAGATATGTTGGCACAATGGAATAGATCCTCCTTGCAGCAGGACCAAATGGTGCATTGGACAGCGGTGGACAAGTGACAGTTTAAATGTAGTGTTTAGAACTAGCTCCTGCTATGTAAAGCACTTTGGGTATCATTCCAGGTATAGTAAAGCGCTGTATAAAAACAGGCTATTTACTTTTGCAGCCCATGAATTAATGTGGTAGTCAGTTCAATGTCTTATTTTTATGGTATTTAAATTGTTATCTTTGCACACAGATCGCTGAGTGTTCCTCTGGTTGGCACAGCCGCAGATCAGCCATCACTCTTCATTCACTAGCAAGCCATCACCAAAAATACACTTAAAAGGCAAGTATGCACATTGTGTGTGGAAGCAGGGCTGAGCGATATGGCTAAAAAAAGGATCACGATTCATTTTTTCATACCATCCGATCTCGATTAGTCTCACAATTATTTTTGTCTAAATTAAAGTCGGATTGCCCCGTGAGTACTGTTTTCATCCGCATTCAGGGCAGGATTACTGGTGCGCTTCAGCAGATTGTGAAACTAAAGTCGCTGCTCCTTCTAAATGTTTCAACTTCTATGCTCGTTTTAGTCGTACATCTTCATTTTGTTATTCTGGTCTGGACTTCAGAGCTGTGTAAGGGGAAGAGACACAACGCTGGTTGAACATATAAGTATGACGTGACAAGCCTGATTTTCGAGCTGTGAAACGGGCGGTCACGGACACAAACCCTTTCACAAAAATGTACACACCTTCTCAAACACTCACAGGATCACAGTCAATAAAGGTGCATTGTTCCGTGCAGGATTATAACTAAGCATCGTTGCTTTCCTACTGTTTACTACGGCAGTAACTCAGACATTTCCGCCATGTTTGATGGATATGTTAACAGCTGATGACGTGACAAGCCGGATTTTCGAGCTGTGAAACGGGCGGTCGCCTACACACGGGCACAACCCCTTTCATAAAAATACACGCAAACATACACACCTTCTCAAACACTCACAGGATCACAGTCAATAAAGATGCATTGTTCCGTGCAGCATTATAACCAAGCATCGTTGCTTTCCTACTGTTTACTACTGCAGTAACTTCTAACAGACAGTTCTGCCATGTTTAACAGCTGATCATCGTGTTCACCACTGAATGTGTGCAGCATTATGTACACAATTTGAAACCCTGAATAAATTACTTTGTCTATAAGTGACATATTTTACAGAGCAATCAATTGATTAGGTATTCTGTTAAATGTGTAAAATGAATCATGCAAACTAAAGTGAGGGTCTGTTTAGTCAGCCTCAGCTGTTCACCGATGTACTTGCTTTAGCAAGTTTTGCATAAATGCGATTCAGTAGGCTTTGGAAGTGCTTCTTGTCCACGCTTCCAACGATCACTAAATAAATGAACTTGCAGTTAGCTGAGCGCCCTGATGAATCAGCAATGTCGTTGACCTTTGACACTTCTGTTGCAGGTCTGCGTACTGACAAAAGCACCGCTGCTGTACCCACCCGAAGCGAGACGTATACCCCGATTCTTAGTTGAGTACTCGTCCGGCACGAAAACGGAGGTCGTGGGGCTGGAGTGTGTTCTCATGGCGGAGTCAGAGACTGAGTGTGACACACCCGGCCTTGACACGCTGGGGTCGGAGTGTGTCATAGCCCACAGCCATGTCGACCTCCACTACGGTGCCGAGACAGAAATCATGACGGAAGAAAAGCGCGGCTTGGAGTTGGAGATTCACGGCGGCGACCTAAAGATCCAGGGGCTCGGCGGCGATCTTGGCGCCGTAGCGTGCGTGGACGCGATCGTAGAGACGGACCACGATTACATCAAGGTGGAACACGGCGAGATCCACTGTTTTGCCGAAGCTGAGATCAAGACAAGCGGTGAGCCGTTGCTGGCGGAAGTGCTTCTCAAGACGGAAAACGAGCATGTGGTGAAAGTGGAGTCTGACCATGGCGGGGAGTTGACAGTGGAGTCTGAGAATGGCGTCATCATTCACGAAGCCCACGGCCTGCAGTGCAACGAGTGTGGGGAGATCTTCGGCAGCATAGCGGACCTCCATCAACACTTTGAGATCCACAAGGACCTCAACCCGTACATCTGCATCCACTGTGGCGAGAGCTTCGCGGTGGAGGCCAGTCTCAAGCAGCACATGAAGATTCATATGAAAGAGAAACCCTACGTCCCACCGGGTGTGGAAATAATGGGTAAAGACGTCATCGATGCCTTCAGCCTCAAGTCCCATCAGATGATTCACCTGCCGGACAAGCCTCACAGGTGCTCCGAGTGCGGCAAGAGTTTTGCGGCTGCAATCACTCTAAGAGAACACATGAAGATGCATTCAGAGGACAAACCGTACAAGTGCACCCAGTGTAGGAAGAGCTTTGTCCGCAGAAGGCACCTGAAGAAGCACCAAGAAGTCCACGCCCGAGAGAAGCCATACACCTGCGGCCAGTGCGGCAAGGGTTTTGCCACCACCTCCAACCTGAAGCAGCACCAGAAGACCCACGCCGTCGTCGTGCTCGGCGACAAGCCTCATCGGTGTTTGCAGTGCGGGAAGTGCTTTGCGGCGGCCGCCACTTTGCGGGAGCACCAGAGGATCCACTCGGGTGAGAAGCCGTACAAGTGCAACATGTGCAGGAAGAGCTTTGTCCGCAAGCGCCATCTGAAGAAGCACCAACAAGTCCACGCTGGAGGGAAGCCCTACACATGCAGACATTGCAACAAGGGCTTCAACCACTCCTCGTCTCTTTCACGCCATCACAAGACCCACATGCAGGCCCCCGTGGTGTTCTCCCCACCGCAGCCCGGGAAGCCCATCACATTTGGCACCCCACCAAAGCAGAGGGTCCACCTGCAAGGAGAAAAGCCCTACATGTGTCATCACTGCGATAAGGGCTTCAATCATTCCTCCTCCTTGTCCCGCCACCAAAGAGTCCACTCCGAGGGTAAGGGTTACACCTGCGGCCACTGTGGCAAAACCTTCAACCACTCATCATCTCTTGCCAGGCACCAGAGAGTCCACTTGGAGAACAAGCAGCAGCAGCAACAACAGCAGCAGCAGCCGCAGTCGCCACCCCCTCAAGTCGTGGAGCAGTACAGCCCCATCCCCACGCCGAAGGTCTTCCCCAACAACGCCTTTCCCAAACAACACCTCCTCTCCCCCGAGAAGCCCTACAGGTGCACCCAGTGTGGGAAAGGTTTCAACCATTCATCCTCCCTCTCCAGACACCACAGGATCCATTTAGACCAGTGAGTGTCCTCTCGGCACGCCAGCGTTGGCATCGCTGTCTAATTACCAGATATTGCCCCCAACCACAAGAAAATTCTGGCCAACTCCTCCATATAGACCCGCGTGGTCGTGTCAAACGGACAAACTGATTACATTGAATCGGGGCAATATGTTTGGAAAGGGGGTGCGGTCACCTTCATTCTTGTCTTGTTTGAGGTCATGCTTCACACAACACGGGAACTCCATTTTGAACACTTTTAAAAAGGAACAGTGTGATTTACCTTCATGAGGCGGGGCAGAATGTTACCGATCTTTTGGATGGGCTTTGTGAGCACAAGTTTTTCGACTTGGTTCAAGGCTGTGGATAAACAATTGGAAATAGTCGTCTTTTTTCACCCTTGTTAACCTGTGTGAAGCAAATCCACTGTAAATAACCTCCTGATTTCTTTTATATATGTATAGCTGTCTAGTGTGCTGTTCCTAAAAGATGACATTTTTCAGAGCAACACCCACTTTTGTCTCCCTTATTTTTTGTTGTTATGACATGACTTAACAGCGATAAGTGTTGCAGGTGTCTTCAAACAACAACAGTAGCAGCAGCTGTTGAATTTACCATCTTGTATATTTATGAGGTCATTTTCCCTGTATGTGTACAGACTATACAGTACAGAGCAATACTGGCGGACACCTTTACTCTGACATGCAGTTCAACCGTAAGACCGAAAATAAAAAAATCTGGTTAGCATATTACAACACCTGTCTTTTTATTTTCCCCCCTGCCCATTTTCTTTGGAGACTAATTAAATCTAACCTGTTGATAGACTATAATAGCGTTCATGTTGACTATCACAATTTGAACTAAAAGCTTGTGCATACTGAAAAAAAAGGACTTTTTCAAGAGTTGGGTCTGCGCTCTACTCGTCTGTATGATATCTTTTACAAACTGATGTATTTTTTTAGATATGGCTTGGGTTATATGAAAGGGAGCAAATAAATCATTTTAATGGGAGTGGACATGGCAAGCAATATTTTCCCCCATTTTGAGTTTTTTTTTTTTTTAATGTTTTGCTTCAATCTGTAGCATAGTTTTTTCCCCCTTGTGTTAGATAGGTGCCTTACTGCATGCTATGTGGAAATGTATGCTCAGCTGTTATTTGAAGAAGAAAAAAGATTTCAGATTTATCTTATTTTTAAACTTAGTTCTTGTTCATACCCATTTTATTTTCTCACTGACACCTTTTTTTGTTATTTGCTTTCATGTATACTACCATGTGTTATCACTGTATATTCTTTATTTTTTCCTCCCTCTGCTCTTTGTAAATGGTCTAACTGATGAGAGAACAAGTGTAAACGGTCTATATAGGATTCACTTGAGGGCAAACCCTTGTGTAACATCTTTACTCTTTTTCCGAGTGGCACGTATATGGCTTAATAAAGGTTGTTGACTCTCTTTGGGTTTATTTTTGGTGTTTATTCTTCGTGTTGGAAAAAAAACTTTTCAATAGCATTTCTAACGATATAGCGGTCCTCCACAAGGGGTCGCTGTTCACCACTACAAAGGGAAGTAGCTCCTCCCCCTCTCCACTGCAAAGCAAAGAAAAACGCCTAACTTTCAAACAATATGAGGTTAGGAGGTTCTTTCGGGAATGTTTAAGGAAATTCCCTGACATTTCCCACACTCTTGGTTGGTTTACATTCCTTTTCGGTAGCTTTCTGCAAGGCCGAACTCTCGTAACCTTCCAGGTTTTTATTGGCTGTCTGGGTCTACGAGTCTGCTTTACGTCATTGTCATGCATTAAGCCGTGGCTCTCTGGAGCAAAAAATTAATTAAAATTGGAGAAAAAATATATTTTTGTTTTAATATGGTTTCTGTAGGAGGACAATCACGACACAAATGTTCCCTAATTGTTGGAAATCACACTGTTTACATTAAACATGCTTCAGTGATTCGAGGCTATTTGCGAGCACTGTTTTGTCCTACTAATTTTGGCGGTCCTTGAACTCACCTTAGTTTGTTTACAGCAGGGGTGTCAAACGTAGGGCCGGAGGGCCGGATCAGGCCCGCGACAGGTTATATCCGGCCCACGGGATGAGTTTGCTAAGTATAAAAATTAACCTGAATTTTTTGAATGAAAGAAACAGCTGTTCTAAATGTGTCCACTGGATGTCGCAATAGCAATTCTTTGTATCTTTGTAACTCCGAACGGGACAAGCGGTAGAAGATGGATGGATGTATCTTTGTAGATGATGCTACATATGCACTAAATAAACCACATGATGTTAGTACATCAGTCGAGGTAAATGATCAAACTACATAAATAACATCCTGTAATTTAATAGAACTGTGGAAATTGATGTTCTGTGTACCACACACACACAGCAGGTCTAGACAGGAGGAGGACAGAGTGTAGGTACACAGAACATCAGAGGGTCAAATGTGCGAGAAAAAGAGCAGACAGTTTTGACAAACAATGTTGCAACCTTGTGTGGGAACCGCAGGTGCAGAAACACAAAAGAAGAAGGTAAACATCTGTTCAGTATTTTAACATAAAAGTGTTTGATTGTGAGGCATTAAAAGCCACAAAATGCAATGTGTCCATCAGACCCACAAACGCTGGCTGAGTAACAACAATATGAACATTACACAAGGGTTCAATTAAAAGTGCGTAACAAGTACAATTATTATATTATTATTTCTGGAATATACAAAATAAGAATAATAGTTAAGGATAGAAGTCGGTAAATAGCTTTCAGGAATATACACTACATTTTGAGGTGAAATTATTGCAACTTAATATATTTTTTTTTACATTTTAGTTTTGTTTTTTAAATCTACTAATAAAATGCATACAACTGTAAGAAGCATCTGGGGATGACAACATTTTACTGTAAAATTGATTTTTTTTTTTTTTTACAGCAAAAAACCAAATGGACATTTTACAGTAAAATTCTGGCAACTTAGCAGCCTTTTTTTTTTTTTACCATAAAAAAAGCAGTACTGTTTTTCCATTTACAGTAATACACACTACATTTTGAGGTGAAATTATTGCAACTTACCATATTTTTTTTACATTTTCGTTTAAAAAAAAAAAAATCTACTAATAAAATGCATAAAACTGTTAGAACCGGCCCTCTGGGGATGACAACATTTTACTGTAAAATAGATTTTTTTTTTTTACAGCAAAAAACCAAATGGACATTTTACAGTAAAATTCTGGCAACTTAGCAGCCTTTTTTTTTTAACCATAAAAAAAGCAGTACTGTTTTTCTATTTTCAGTAATACACACTACATTTTGAGGTGAAATTATTGCAACTTCCCATATTTTTTTTTTTACATTTTAGTTTGTTTTTTTAAATCTACTAATAAAATGCATACAACGGTTACAAGCGGCCCTAAAGGGATGCCAATATGTTACTGTAAAAACATTTTTTATTTACAGCAAAAAACAAATGTAAATTTTACAGTAAAATTCTGGCAACTGAGTTGCTTTTTTTATACCATAAAATCAGCAGTATTGTTTTTCCATTTACAGTAAAATACACTAAATTTTGAAGCGAAATTATTGCAATTTACCTTTTTTTTTTTTTTTTTACATTTTAGTTAAAAAAAAATCTACTAATAAAATGCATTAAAAAATGGTGTAATAATAGTATTCACTATTAGACGTGGCCCTCTGGGGATGCCAAAATTGTACTGTAAAATTGCATTTTTTTTGTATTTACAGCAAAAAAAAAAGTTCATTTTACAGTAAAATGGTGGCAACTTAGCAGCCTTTTTTTTTTTACCATAAAAAAAGCAGTACTGTTTTTCCATTTACAGTAATGTACACTACATTGTGAGGTGAAATTATTGCAACTTACCATTTTTTTTTTTTTTACATTTTAGTTAGTTTTTTAAAAATCTACTAATAAAATGCATAAAACTGCTACAAGCGGCCTTAAGGGGATACCAAAATGTTACTGTAAAAATGTTTTTCGTTTACAGCAAAAAAACAAATGTCAATTTTACAGTAAAATTCTGGCAACTGAGTTGCTTTTTTTATACCATAAAAACAGCAGTACTATTTTTCCATTTACAGTAAAATACACTCAATTTTGATGCGAAATTATTGCAACTTACCATATTTTTTTTTTACATTTTAGTTTAAAAGAAATCTACTAATAAAATGCATTAAAAATGGTGTAATAATAGTCTTCACTATTAGAAGCGGCCCCCTGGGGATGCCAAAATTGTACTGTAAAATTGCATTTTTTTGTATTTACAGTAAAAAAAACAAATGTACATTTTACAGTAAAATTCTGGCAACTTAGCAGCCTTTTTTTTTTTTTTTTTTTCCATAAAAAGCAGTACTGTTTTTCCATTTTCAGTAATATACACTACATTTTGAGGTGAAATTATTGCAACTTACCATATTTTTTTTTTACATTTTAGTTTGTTTTTTAAAATCTTTTAATAAAATGCATAAAACTGTTACAAGCGGACCTAAGGGGATGCCAAAATGTTACTGTAATTTTTTTTTAAATTTACAGCAAAAAAACAAATGTAAATTTTACAGTAAAATTCTGGCAACTTAGCAGCCTTTTTTTTTTTTTTACCATAAAAAAGCAATACTGTTTTTCCATTTACAGTAATATACACTACATTTTGAGGTGAAATTATTGCAACTTACCATATTTTTTTTTACATTTTAGTTTGTTTTTTTAAATCTACTAATAAAATGCATAAAACTGTTACAAACGGCCCTCTGGGGATGGCAAAATTTTACTGTAAAATTGTTTTTATTTACAGCAAAAAAACTAATGTAAATTTTACAGTAAAATTCTGGCAACTGAGTTGCTTTTTTATACCATAAAAACAGCAGTGCTGTTTTTCCATTTACAGTAAAATACACTAAATTTTGAGGCGAAATTATTGCAACTTACCATATTGTTTTTACATTTTAGTTAAAAAAAATCTACTAATAAAATGGTGTAATAATAGTATTCACTATTAGAAGCTGCCCCCTGGGGATGCCAAAATTGTACTGTAAAATTGCATTTTTTTTTTGTATTTACAGTAAAAAAAACAAATGTAAATTTTACAGTAAAATTCTGGCAACTGAGCTGCCATTTTTTAATCATAAAAACAGCAGTACTGTTTTTCCATTTACAGTAAAACACACTACATTTCGAGGTGACATTATTGCAACTTACCATATCATTTTTTACATTTTAGTAAAAAATTTGGGAGTTAGTGTAAAATGTGAGAAACATTGGTTTAAAGTATACACTTTTATTTGTTTTCAAAATCTCTACAAGAGAAAGCTACATCTTTTTACCCAAAATATGCAAAATTGTACATTTTAACCCCGATAAGTGTTACCTACGTCCACAAACTGACATCCTTTATTTACAATAAAGACAAATGTACATGCAACGTCTGTACAAACCAGTTGTATTGATTATTGCTCATGAGGAAATTGCATAGACTTTGAGATGACAAAAAACTATCAGTAAGTTGCGGGGGAAACCACTTCTAGACGTTCATGACAGGAGTGAGTTGCAGCAGCGAGCTCTGAGGTCGAATGGTGTTGCTTTTTGAGTGCAGCTTCTCCAGGTTCTGCAGGAACCCTCTTCTCTTCAGACCCTCCAGGATGACGGTGTTACTGGAGGACAGACTGACCCGGGTACTGCAGGAGGGAAAGAAAGTGGCGTTAATAACACACATTCCATCTGTCCGCCGAGTTCAAAGTGCTCGCTTCCTTTCTGATTGGAACAGTTGGATTTGACAGCGCAGTGATTATGCACAATTATCCCCGATCATTCCCTTCTGTTCAAATATGAGCATGCATTACTTTCTGTTTGTTCAGCTTTATTGCATTTCTGCTATTAGGGAAAGAAACACATTGGTGAAAAGACATGTAGCTTGTAGGTCTAACACAGGGCTGTCAAACGTAGGGCCCGAGGGCCGGATCAGGCCCGCGAACAGGTTTTATTCGGTCCGCGGGCTCAGTATAAAAATTCACCTGAAATTTTTGAATGAAAGAAGCTGCTGTTCTAAATGTGTCCACTGGATGTCGCCATAGCAATTCTTTGTATCTTTGTAGACCAGACCTGGGCATTCTACGGCCTTTGTGGATTTGTGCGTCCCTGTCCGGCCCGCGTGAGGCCAATCATAAATTACAAAATAAATTTAAAAAAGTATCTATGTCGAGTGTGCAATACAACGGTGCTGCTTTTGTTTTGAAAAGCGTTATTTGTATTACTTCCGTGTGGACGTATGCTCGTGCGCGATTGTGAGTGAATGTGAACAGCGGCAATCACAAATTACAAAAGAAATTTCAAAAAACATCTATGTCGTGCGTGAAATACAACTGTGCGGCTTTTATTTTGAAAAGTGTTATTTATGGGCGTATGTCCGTGTGTAACCTGTGAGTGAAAGTGATGCACGGTTACCCCCGAGACGCTAAAAAGAGAAAATTTGATGACGAATGCCGTGTTTTTAACAAGACATGGACCGCTAAGTATTTATTTACAGAAATGAAAGGTAAAGCCGTGTGCTTAATTTGTGGTACACAGGTTGCTGTGTTTAAAGAATATCATTTGAATCGCCACTACATGACGAAGCACGAGGAAAAATACCGGAATCTGTCTGATGAAGCGCGCGCAAGGGAGGCTGATGCGTTGATGGTAAAACTGCAAACCCAACAAGGACTTTTTGCCAAATTTCACACCCCCAGATATGCAGCCGTCAGAACAAGTTTCGTCATTTCTCACAAAATCGCCAGAAAAAGTAAGGCGTTTTGTGACGGAGAGTTTATTAAGGGGTGCTTATTGGACTCTGTTGCGCTGAAATGCCGCATTTGAGAACGTGTCACTCTCCCGACGCACTGTAACGAGGCGGGTTGAGGCCATCGCTGGAAACTTGGAGCTTCAGCTGAAGAACAGAACGGCCGACTTTGACCGTTATTCGCTGGCTTTGGATGAGAGCTGCGATGTACGTGACACCGCCCAGCTGCTCATCTTCTTACGTGGGATAACTGCAGACTTTCAAATCACGGAGGAGCTGGCAGCCATGCAGTCATTTAAAGAGACAACCACAGGTAATGACTTGTTCACATAGGTAAATGCGTGTTTGGACATGTTAGGACTGAAATGGGACAAGCTGGCAGGTGTGACAACAGATGGTTGTCCAAATCTGACGGGGAAAAATGTTGGACTTTTAAAGAGGATGCAGTATAAAGTGACAGAAATTGACATTTTTGCATTGTATTATACATCAGGAAGTGTTGTGTAAGACAGTGTTAAAAATAAAACCGTCAAAAGCAATCTGCTTTTGTATAAAGTTAAGTTAGGTTAAATGAAATTATTATTATTATTTATCTTACGGTATATCAAAAATAATTTGAGCAAAATGTAATTGAAATATTGTCGGTGTGGCCCTCCAGCAGTGCTCCGGTTGCTCATGCGGCCCCCGGTAAAAATTAATTGCCCACCCCTGTTGTAGACGATGCTACATATGTACAAAATAAACCACATGATGTTAGTACATCAGTCGAGGAAAATGATCAATCTACATAAATAACATCCTGTAATTTGATTTTGATTAAAACATTTTTATCTTAACGATTGAAAATTAACACCAATGAGTTGACTAATGAACATTATCATATAACATATTCTGAAAATATAAATAACGACAAATAAAAATAGAATACTATTAACCGCAACAGGAAAGTGTAAAAAAAACAACATTATGATTTGTACATTTTGTTCTATTTTTAAACAAAGAAAAAAATCTAAAGTTGTCTTTATTTTTAAGTTATCGTGCCGTGATTTTACCAGTGCGGCCCACTTGGGAGTAGATTTTTCTCCACGTGGCCCCCCATCTAAAATGAGTTTGACACCCCTGTTGTAACAAACTGTAATTTGATTTTGATATATAGATTGGAAATGAACACCAATGAGTTGACTGATATATATACTATATATACTATTAACCACAACAGGTAATTGTAAAAAAACAACTAAACAACAACATTATGATTTCTACTCAGGGGTGTCAAACTCATTTTAGAGCGGGGGGCCACATTGAGAAAAATTTACTCCCAAGTAAAATCACGGCACGATAACTTATAAATAAAGACAACTTTAGATTGCTTTCTTTGTTTAACCTCTTAAGGCCCAAGCTGTTAGTTTACATGCTTTTTTTATTTTTATTTCTCTTTGCTATTTGGGCTTATTGTGAGTGTGAATGTTGTCTGTCTATCTGTGTTGGCCCTGCGATGAGGTGGCGACTTGTCCAGGGTGTACCCCGCCTTCCGCCCGAATGCAGCTGAGATAGGCTCCAGCGACCCCCCGCGACCCCAAAAGGGACAAGCGGTAGAAAATGGATGGATGGATGGACCCTAATTAGAATGAAAACTAAAAATCATCTTTTAATATGATGTACTTAGTCCATAAGTACACAAACGTGTACTTCATGTTTAGTGACATGCAATTTTTTATTTTTACACTTTTTTTTCTCCAAATTCCATTGTATGTTATACTCTTCTGACACCACCAGATGGCAGCATAAGTGTCCACATAAGCGGCCATAAGACCCCAATTCAGTGGTGTACACAATTTTGGAAATAAGAGCTAAAAGGTGCTGTCCACGCATGTGGCCACTAAGGCCTTTAGAGGTTAAAGATAGAACAAGCACATTCTGAAAATGTACAAATCATAATGTTGTTGTTGTTTTTTTACATTTACCTGTTGCGGTTAATAGTATGTATACTTTATTTGTCGTTACTTATACTTTCTGAATACATTATGTGATAATGTTCATCCGTCAACTCATTGGTGTTCATTTTCATTCTATCAAGATAACAAAATTACATCAAAATCAAATTACAGGATGTTATTTATGTAGTTTGATCATTTTCCTCGACTGATTGCGACATCCAGTGCACACATTTAGAACAGCTGTTTCATTCCAAAATTTCAGGTTGATTTTTATACTTAGCAAACTCATCCCGCGGGCCGGAGAAAACCTGTTCGCAGGCCTGACCTGGCCCTTGGGCCGTACGTTTGACAACCCCTGATTTGTACAATTTCAGAATGTGCTTGTTCTATTTTTAAACTAAAGAAAACAATCTGAAGTTGTCTTTATTTTTAAGTTATCCTGCCGTGATTTTACCAGTCCGGCCCACTTGGGAGTAGATTATCCTCCATGTGGCCCCCCTCACTGCAAAAACTGAAATCTAAGTAGGATTAAATATCTCAAATAAGGGTGATATTTGCTTATATTCTGTCTGATAAGATAATTCTTCTCACTAAGCAGATTTTATGTTAGAGTGTTTTACTTGTTTTAAGTGTTTTGGTCCTAAATGATCTCAGTAAGATATTACAGCTTGTTGCTGAGATTTTATGACCTATATTGAGTAAAATATGCTTGAAACTAGAATATCAAATGATGCAAAGCTGTGTCATCAACACTCACAAGTATAAAACTACTTTTTTAAAGTAATAATTTCTTACTTCAAGCATGAAAAAAAAATCATGACTTTGACACAATTGTCTCATAATTAAAACAGATGACAGCCAAATGGACTTTGCTGTTTTTTTTCCAATGAAACAATAGAAAATACGTAGTACAGTTGGCACAGTACAGTAAACTGACAGTTAATATTTAAACATTTAACATTTCTAACAATTTTGAACAGAAATAGTTCATGCACATTCAGATAAATTCTTCAAAATTACAATTAAAAAAATGTTTGGCCGGGGGCCAGGCTGTATATATGCGCACTAATGGACTGAAAGAGCACGTACTTGGCGCGATGATGTCATGTTATCTATGGAAAAATGCATTTTTAGACAAAATGATTTGCCTGAGCGGCTAGGAGACCCCGAGAGTAACAAGTGGTTGCCTTGTTGCCTTTCCATTAAGAACAATAAATTAGTTTTTAGTAGAAGTTTGCTGGTTTCAAGAAATGTAATGACGAGCACATGTCATTATGTCAAGATAATGGCACTAGCATTTACTTCATTTAAGAATATTTTTCAACATATTGAGCAAAAAAAAGTCTCTTTTTTTTCTACCAAGAAAAGTGCACTTGTTATTAGTGAGAATATACTTATTTTAAGGTATTTTTGGGTTCATTGAGGTTAGCTAATTTTAATTGTTTTGGACAAGCCGAATTTTCTTAGTTGAAATAAAATAACCCTCTTTTTTTTATTTGTTGTTGTTGTTTTTGAACACTGACTTTTTGCAGTGCTGGTCTAACAGCTCTCAGTGCCGTGTTTATTGAATAATCATTCATTTATTTGCTTTATCCTGCTTTTTGCCATTTAAAAGTTGTTTGTGACGGTGCTGTACACAGTAAAGGGTTTTTTTATCGGACGATCGGTAATTGATTGCTTTGGGCTCTGCCGTGGTTCCCACTTTCCCGCTATTTCATCCGTAATCACTCCTTTAATCAATTCCCTGAGTATTTCAGGTGGGTAGCGAGTTTTTCCTGGTTTTATGGGTTGTAGAAGTGGATATTTATTACATTGTATCTGTGTACATTTGGACTATCCATCCATCCATCCATTTCCTACCGCTTATTCCCTTTTGGGGTCGCGGGGGGCGCTGGAGCCTATCTCAGCTACAATCGGGCGGAAGGCGGGGTACACCCTGGACAAGTCGCCACCTCATCGCAGGGCCAACACAGATAGACAGACAACATTCACACTCACATCCACACACTAGGGCCAATTTAGTGTTGCCAATCAACCTATCCCCAGGTGCATGTCTTTGGAGGTGGGAGGAAGCCGGAGTACCCGGAGGGAACCCACGCAGTCACGGGGAGAACATGCAAACTCCACACAGAAAGATCCCGAGCCCGGGATTGAACCCAAGACTACTCAGGACCTTCGTATTGTGAGGCAGATGCACTAACCCCTCTGCCACCGTGAAGCCCCATTTGGACTATGTTGGTTGTAAATATAAATATGTTTTGGAGATGCTAGTAAATTGTATCAGTCCATCTTAGATGAGCTCGGGCCCAGCAAAGCCGGCAGCGTTTCTGGGTGTTGTTGATAAAGGGCTTTGGCTTTGCATAGTAGAGTTTTAACTTGCACTTACAGATGTAGCGACAAACTGTAGTTACTGACAGTGGTTTTTTGAAGTGTTCCTGAACCCATGTGGTGATATCCTTTACACACTGAGGGTGGTTTTTAATGCAGTACCGCCTGAGGGATCCAAGATCACAGGCATTCAATGTTACATGCAGTGATTTCTCCAGATTCTCTTAACCTTTTATTACAGACCTTAGATGGTGAAATCCCTAAATTCCTTGCTGGTTGAGAAATGTTGTTCTTAAACTGTTGGACAATTTGCTCACGCATTTGCTCACAAAGTGGTGACCATCGCCCCATCCTTGTTTGTGAATGACTGAGCATTTCATGCAAGCTGCTTTTATACCCAATCATGGCCCCCACCTGTTCCCAATTAGCTTCTTCACCTGTGAGATGTTCCAAATAAGTGTTTGATGAGCATTCCCCAACTTTTTCAGTCTTTTTTGCCACGTGTGTCAGCTTTTTTGAAACATGTTGCAGGCATCAAATTCCAAATGAGCTAAAATTTGCAAAAAATAACAAAGTTTTCCGGTTCGAACATTAAGTATCTTGTCTTTGCAGTCTATTCAATTGAATATAGGTTGAAAAGGATTTGCAAATAATTGTATTCTGTTTTTATTTACCATTTACACAACGTGACAACTTCACTGGTTTTGGGTTTTGTAATATAAATATGTTTTGGAGATGCTAATAAATTGCTTGCTAACTAATGTTAGTTTCTACTGTTTGAACATGTAATGTGCGTGGTTTTCTGTGTTAATATCAAGTTTGTTGCGACTCACAACTATTTAACAACGCTGATGTTTCATGTGATGTGGAATATAATAGATTTATATCTGTATACATTTTGACTGCATTTGTTGTAAATGCAAATACTAATATAGCACAGATAGCGAGGTAACGCTAGCCCCTACTTGTTAAGCATGATGAACCATGTGACTTGTTTGTTGTGTGTTCATTTCTCGCTGTACTTTACATTTCCTCATGCGACGGTTAATTGATTAAAGGGTCCAGGTCCGAACTCGGACTGCGGCCTGCCAGTTAGTGAACACTGCTTTAATTTATTAAATCTTTGGACACTAGCAGAGGTGGGTTGTAACGCGCTACATTTACTCCGTTACATCTACTTGAGTAACTTTTGGGATCAATTGTACTTCTAAGAGTAATTTTAATGCAACATACTTTTACTTGAGTATATTTATAGAGAAGAAACGCTACTTTTACTCCGCTCCATTTATCTACATTCAGCTCGCTACTCGCTACTGATTTTTATCGATTTGTTAATGCACGCTTTGTTTGTTTTGGTTTGTCAGACAGACCTTCAAAGTAGGATCTATCGCATGCCTGCGTTTCACCAATCAAATGCAGTCACTGGTGACGTTTGACTCCGTTTCACCAATCAAACAGAGCCAGGCGGTCACATGATTAACAAGCTTAAGCTTACATGAACTCAACGTCAAATTTGAGGAAGCACATCGCGGTAAGTAACCTTAGTAGATATTTTGGCTGTTGCCGTAGGCTGATGTTAGCTTCCCTGTTATGAATCACTGTCAAATGTACATCGTGTGGGGACATTTATTAACGCACTGCAGCCTCATAGAGAGACACACACACACACACACACACACACACACACACACACACACACACACACACACACACATACACACACACACACACACACACACACACACAAACACACGCACGCATGCATAGAAACACCAATCAGAAGTGCACAGTGTGTTCCCAGGTGCAGCCCACACCTATCAGTTTATGGTTTGCGTAAAGGCTAACTTGTTATTTTCCTTTGTAATCTCTGCCTACTGAGCCTATGGCGCTGTTAAGTTATTGTGGCTCAATTTGCCTTAATTTTTTTAATGTTAATGTATTATTATTTAATATGTATTATTGTTTTAGTTGCTTAAGAGATATTCCTGGCTCTGAATTTGCTCATTGCTATTTTTATGTTTTTGTGCATTTGTTGCCGTCATCAGGTTACTCATCAGTTACTCAGTACTTGAGTAGTTTTTTCACAACATACTTTTTACTTTCCCGAGCGCGGCACCGCTGCTGCCCACTGCTCCCCTCACCTCCCAGGGGGTGATCAAGGGGATGGGTCAAATGCAGAGGACAAATTTCACCACACCTAGTGTGTGTGTGACAATCATTGGTACTTTAACTTTAAGTAAATATTTGGGTGACTACTCCTTACTTTTACTTGAGTAATAAATGTCTAAAGTAACAGTACTCTTACTTGAGTACAATTTCTGGCTACTCTCCCCACCTCTGGATACTAGCCACAATATTGAATTAACATTTGTTATTGAGTTTCAGGCTCTATTTTGTCTACATTGTTTTGTATTCTATGTATGTCTTGTATCTAACCGTAAAATCAACAACAATGCTTTTTTAATCTTTATTATGTGAAAGAAGTAACACAATACTTACGTTAACAACGTTAGACACTTACCGTGGCGAATCTATACCACTGTCTCCAGTGATGCTCTGGTTCTCCACCAGTTCTCCAGTTTCCGCCCCTCCAGGGGCACTCGGACTCGCTCCTGCAGTCACAGGAAGTCCCCTTTTGTGAAAGTCATCCTCCACTTCTTCTGCTTCTGCCGCCCAGTTAACCGATTCACCATCGCCCTCATCAGTGGACTTACGGACGGTCTCTGCATCTGATTCGATCTCACTTGTCTGGCAGTAGTCAAAGATGCTGCTGTCTACGACCTCAGGTGGTTCAGGACAGTCCAAATCAAGGATGGGCTTGTGTAATCCATCGAGAACACATGATTCTTTCCTCAAGCTGCTTTCCTTTTGAGCCCCTGCTGATACAGTACTCTGCTGATGATACTGACGTCTCCACATGGTCTCCCCAGGTAGAGAAACTTCCTTTGAACCATGTACTGAGGCGGCTTGTTGATGGTGAAAGGGTGAATCATAATAGTGACCATCTGATCCCTGACACTCATATTTGTGGTAAGCTAATTGGGGGTTTTGTTGTTCTGACATGCTAGAGCAGTACACATTTGTAGCTTCAAAAATATCGTCCTCATTCAAACACAGAGAGCTGCAGGTATCTTCATCCTTCTTCTGGTCTATTCTCTGGTAGAGTCTGTCGTCATCCTCTCTAAAGCCATCGGTGTTTGTTTCTGATAGACGGTTTTCAACTGCTGGCTCTCTATTGACAGTGATGGTTCTAATGTCTTTTAGCTCCGCAGTGGTTGTGTTTTCACAAGTACGACGGTGAAGAGAAAGCTCATCAGACCTTGGAATATCATCCTTTTGCTGTGTCGTTAGTCTGAGGGAATGCTTTCGCTGTAAAGAGGACTTGGTCCAGGCCACAGTTGCTTCCAAAGAGTGGTTTATAAGAGGTTTGGGGAGTGTAGCATCGAAGGGTTGTGTGTTTGAAAGTCCAATATCTAAAACCTGGTTGTCTTTCAAGTTTCCCTCCCTCTGATGTCGGATCTTGTCATCAAGCCGAATCGTGCAGCTCTGTGGATACGCTGAGCTATAGTCTAGCGGCAAGTGGGACTGCAGCAGATGAGCCGAATTAAAATCCCTCCCCTGATCATATTTGTCCTCAGAAGTAGGAGATGTTCCTGAATGCTTGTCACCTGCTACCGTCAGCTTGGCCTGATGCGCGTCCCACGATTTGGAGCGATGATTTCGTTCCTTCCTCCCCGTTAATCTGCCGTCCTTTGGCTCGCGTCTTCGATTCTCACGATTGATGGCGAGAGAAATCCCAGGCTCTGATGGTTCTGGATGAATCTGAAAAGGGTTTTCAATGCGTTTCTTGTAAAGGTATGAACTATCATCCACTTTACCAGGTTCATCGATTGGGACTTCCACTCGCAGCCGGGTGGGGATCAAATCCTCCGCCTCTGGATAGCTATTTGTACATAAAGCGACCTTATTCTTCATCTTCTCCCGATGCTTTTCTCTGGAGGAGTGGACCCTTCGCTTGCTACGAGGGTTTCTCTGAGTAGATCTTTTCCCTGACTTAGAAGAGTGATGATGCCTCGGTTTTGAACTTACAACGATCTCAGTCGACATTCCCTTGTCTACTCCTTTGTCGTCTCTGTCCACTACTTTGTCCATAGCCTTCTCCCGTCTCTCGTCCATCTTCTTCATTAGAACTGTGTGGCGGGTCAGGTTGTCAACAGTCAATTCTGGGTTGATGCGCTTGATGATGGCATGCTCCAGGTCACGGGGTAAGTTGTTTAGGTCATCCTCATCTCTGACAGGCCACTCCTCAGGAGGGAACTGCCCGGAGAAAGAAGCATACTCCTTCTTTGGCTTCTCCTTTTTACCTCCGTTTCTCCGGAACAAACTGAGACCAAACTTCCTTGCCGGTTTGTTGTCCTTCTCTTTGCGGTTAGCAGCGTTGGTAGTTCCAATTGTTTTGCTGATTTCACTAACCTGGCAATCGACTGCTGTGGAAGTAGACTGATGCTGCACTGAGGGTTTGTGATCTGATGGCCGAGGCCACTTTGAGCTCTTGCCTGTGCACTCACTCACAGAAACGGAGACAGAATGCTGATCTGGCACGGTGGACGGAGGAAGGGTTGAAGTTACATTAGCTGTGGTGACATTGCTGGATGTTGGGTTGAAGCAGCTGCAAGACTTGCAGTGTGCCGCCGGGGTTGTCTGAGTGCCCTCTACGCAGATATTGCTCAAAAGATAAGTAATAGGAGGAGGGGATGGAGGGTCATCGGTTGACCCTGAAGTCCACAAGCTCTTCTCTTGAGCCATGTTGTTGGTGATGAAATAAGTCTGAGGTGTAACAATGAAGTAGCCCTCGCCCGTGTGATAAATTTTGCGCTCCTTGATCAGAGTACCTAAAGTACTGTAGAGGATATCCTGAGTGGGGATGGTTATTCCTAAGAACCAGGTACAAAGGGATATTTTAAAGACAGTTCTGAGTTAAATACAACATAAATGTTATTATTTACCTGGATATGCTTTGCTCATGTAATTTACAAGAGCCTCCTGGTTGACAGTGATTTGAGATGAGTTCATATCTGAGATCACAGAGCACAATACTTCTGCTAAGGGAATGAACTGAGACTGGGGAACAGGCGATATCTGCAACGGGGACAGGTCACCTGGAAGACACACAGCAAAACCATGCGGTTTGTCGGATCATACAGGCAGGAACTCACACCTGGATTTAACATTGTCTAACAAAACCCTAACATTTCCTCATGAGCTAAGTCCTAGACATGGTGGTCTATTTGTGTAAGTTACTTGAACCATGTCTGGCTGCTATTGACATTCCACCAGCACCAAGACAAACCACAGAATTCATCACTCCCACAGAAAATGACCACATGTCGCCTGGTGGCTGGATCAGATATCTCGCCCTCCATACCATAAAGACTGTCATGACATGGAGGTACCCTTGGAGAAAACATGTCGATGTAAGTGAGAAAGAACCAGAAAAAAAATGGTTTGACATATCTTTATAGAAACATGGTTCATACAACGTTGACCACAGTAGAACTGTTTGACAGGATTCCGCTGGCACACAAAGTGTGGGAACCCAATGTACAAAAAAATACTTTCTTAGTACTGTAGTAAAAAAATATGCCCCTCTATAAAAGACCACTATTTTATTTAGATTCAGGAAATGTCAGAGAGAGAGGGAAAATATCATTTAAGGGAATTATTTTGTTTTTTTAAGAATGTGAGCGAGAACTCCAATAAAAAGCTTTAGTTTATCAGTTTATGAAGAAAAACTCTATATAAACAATATATTAACATTGAGCAGTTTATGAAAAAAGTATAAAAACATGATTAAGGGTGACAGTTGATCATGTTCCTCTTCTTTAATTAGTCTCCTCTTGATCATTGTTTCATTATGTCATCCTCTTATGTATGTTGGATTTATTCTTATTACAATCATCAGTACTAATATTATTACTACAGTCAAGCCATCCATCCATCCATCCATCCATCTTCTTCCGCTTATCCGAGGTCGGGTCGCGGGGGCAGCAGCCTAAGCAGGGAAGCCCAGACTTCCCTCTCCCCAGCCAATTCGTCCAGCTCTTCCCGGGGGATCCCGAGGCGTTCCCAGGCCAGCCGGGAGACACAGTCTTCCCAACGTGTCCTGGGTCTTCCCCGTGGCCTCCTACCGGTCGGACGTGCCCTAAACACCTCCCTAGGGAGGCGTTCGGGTGGCATCCTGACCAGATGCCCGAACCACCTCATCTGGCTCCTCTCGATGTGGAGGAGCAGCGACTTTACCATGAGCTCCTCCCGGATGGCAGAGCTTCTCACCCTATCTCTAAGGGAGAGCCCCGCCACCCGGCGGAGGAAACTCATTTTGACCGCTTGTACCCGTGATCTTGTCCTTTCGGTCATAACCCAAAGCTCATGACCATAGGTGAGGATGGGAACGTAGATCGACCGGTAAATTGAGAGCTTTGCCTTCCGGCTCAGCTCCTTCTTCACCACAACGGATCGATACAGCGTCCCCATTACTGAAGACGCCGCACCGATCCGCCTTTCGATCTCACGATCCACTCTTCCCTCACTCGTGAACAAGACTTCGAGGTACTTGAACTCCTCCACTTGGTGCAGGGTCTCCTCCCCAACCCGGAGATGGCACTCCACCCTTTTCCGGGCGAGAACCATGGACTCGGACTTGGAGGTGCTGATTCTCATGCCAGTCGCTTCACACTCGGCTGCGAACCGATCCAGGGAGAGCTGAAGATCCTGGCCAGATGAAGCCATCAGGACCACATCATCTGCAAAAAGCAGAGACCTAATCCTGCAGCCACCAAACCAGATCCCCTCAATGCCTTGACTGCGCCTAGAAATTCTGTCCATAAAAGTTATGAACAGAATCGGTGACAGAGGGCAGCCTTGGCGGAGTCCAACCCTCACTGGAAACGTGTCCGACTTACTGCCGGCAATGCGGACCAAGCTCTGACACTGATCATACAGGGAGCGGACCGCCCCTGCAAGCATATTATTGAATTATTGATCTTTTTTGTAAAATGTCAACTTCCTCTCACTCCTTTTTTGAACATACAAATGGCAAACACATTTGGCTCCTTGGTTCCTGCTGTGGTTTTTACATTTATCTTGTATTTATTGTGTTATATGTTAATTATTGTTCATGTAAAAAAATAAATTAAAAAAATGACAGTGACTGTTACATAAACTCAACATTCCAACTTACAGTAATACCCTGACACAAAAAATATCTATAATAAAGTTTTTATGATGTAACAGGAGCCTAGAACAAATTTAATTCCTTTACCGTATTTTTCGGACTATAAGTCGCAGTTTTTTTATAGTTATTTCATACTTATGTGTGAAATTATTAACACATTAGCGTAAAATATCAAATAATAATATTTAGCTTATTCAGGTAAGAGACTAGACCAGGGGTCGGCAACCTTTACCAGTCAAAGAGCCATTTTGACCAGTTTCACAAATTATTGAAATCAATGGGAGCCGCAAAAATTTGTTGAAATTTAAAATGAAATAACACTGCATACAAAGTTTTTCTTTTTGCTTTGTGCTATGTATAAACCAGGGGTCTCAAACACGCTGCCCGCTGGTGCGGCACGCGGGTTTAATATGAATGGCGTTTGTCAGAGTCATGCGTGCCGTGATGGTACAGCATATAGCGCCCACTACAAGTGGTGAGCCTGATCAGCCGCACATTGTATGGGCTTCCGCTTGCTCACGTGGTTGACAGCAAGGCATACTTGGTCAACAACCACACAGATTACACTGACGGTGCCGGTATGAAAAAAACTTTAACACTCTTACTAATAATGCGCCACACTGTGAACCCACACCAAACAAGAATGACAAATACATTTCGGGAGAACATCTGCTCCGTAACACAACATAAACACAACAGGACAAATACCCAGAATCCCATGCAGCCCTAACTCTTCCGGGATACATTATACACCCCCCGCTACCAAACCCCGCCCACCTCAACTGACGCACAGAGAGGGGGGTGACGTGTGAGGGAGCAGGGTTGGGGTGGGGGCGGGGTTTGGTGGTAGCAGGGCTGCATGGGATTCTGGGTTTTTGTTCTGTTGTGTTTATGTTGTGTTAAGGTGCAGATGTTCTCCCGAAATGTGTTTGTCATTCTTGTTTGGTTTTGGTTCAAAGTGTGGCGCATTATTAGTAAGAGTGTTAAAGTTGTTTTACATGGTCACCGTCAGTGTAACCTGTGTGGCTGTTGACCAAGTATGCCTTGCTGTCACGTACGTGTGCAAGCAGAAGATGCATGCTATATAACAAGTGGTTGGGCTGGCATGCTGTTAATACAGATTGTAGGCCAAATGTTGTACCATCATGGCACGCCCTTATTATAGCTGTAAGGGTGAAAATCGGTGAATATCAATCCTGGGAGTTTTCTGCGAGAGTCACTGAAATCCGGAAATCTCACGGGAAAATGGGGGGGTTCGGCAAGTAAGCTGCTGAGCCGCATCAGAGTGATCAAAGAGCCGCATGCGGCTCCGGAGCCGCGGGTTGCCGACCCCTGGACTAGACGTATAAGATTTCATGGGATTTAGCGATTAGGAGTGACAGATTGTTTGGTAAACGTATAGCATGTTCTATATGTTATAGTTATTTGAATGACTCTTACCATAATATGTTACGTTAACATACCAGGCACGTTCTCAGTTGGTTATTTATGCGTCATATAAAGTACACTTATTCAGCCTGTTGTTCACTATTTTTTATTTATTTTAAATTGCCTTTCAAATGTCTATTCTTGGTGTTGGGTCTTATCAAATACATTTCCCCAAAAAATGCGACTTATACCAGTGCGACTTATACTCCGAAAAATACGGTATATGTAATTGGGAAAAAATGGTTTGTATTAAATGTAGATGTCAGTCAGCAAAAAAAAAGAAAAAAAAAAAGTAGGTGAATGATTAGCGCCGGGGTTAAGACATCTCCCTTCCAATGAACATGGACATGGCTACCGACAAGTCTGGAAAATTGACTGTAGGCAGTTAATGACAAATTGAGGTTAACACTTAAAATAGGACGCAAAGACCAAAAAAAGGTTTCCATTGCTTTTAAAAATTATAAGATTTTTTTCCACACTCATAAACCCGGTCTTCTTTTTGCTATTGACCGGAATTTGCTCACACACTTCAGGCTTTCCACTTGACATTGATGTCTTGTATATCGATATATGACTTTAAGCTTAAACACATGGCACTTGGTCAAGGGGGGCAGTCCTCCCTTGAGCCCCTGCAGCCTTCAATGAAAACACAACACAAGCGCACACTAAATGTAAACTAAACATTTACAACTATCACGTTTAAACCACTTACGTAAACGGCGGGGGAAATAAACAACACATCAAATATCTGTCACGGCAGCACACACTGATGAACCCAGGCGAGTTATAACGAGCATCTCGGTATCCATTTATAGGGCAAGGAACCATATCTTGTAACTCGAGTAACCCAACTAAGTCAAAACAATTAAGAGCACGCCGAGCTCACTTTAAGCTCATAAAGCTCTCAGACGGGGGTCTTTTTTTTCTTCTGTCAGACTGATCCTATGACACACAGAGGGATTGTAAAAAATACATCAGCCCACAGGACATAAATCGGACTAAACCTCAGAGCGGATATCTCAATATAGCCAGCGAATTAGCAGCGCTGACTTGGCTCTTCATTGTTGTCAGCTTCCTATAGGAACGTCAGCCATAGCAACCACAGCTGACGCACACACACACGAGGGAAAAGGTCAGCAAGAATACAAATAGGGAGGGATCAATAATCGATATAGATCCAACGCTTGCAACTGTGTTTTTGTTCCACTATAAAAAGTGTGGATTTTTAAATATGTTTGTATTATTCTTAGATGGCAAAAAATATATATATAAAAAGGGTGCTGGTTATGATGTCGGACAGGGACTCAAGTAGGGGCCTGCAATTCTTTCCCCCAGAGTGACAAGGCCAAACACCACACCCACCCACCAAATCCCCCCAAAACTACACCACGAGTGGAGCAAACAACAGCAGCATAGCCAGCAGGCACAAGACGTTGATACAACGTTGATTATACATCCATGTTGGAAAAACGTTCCAAAATGGTTGTATTTTTAAAACGTTGATGTCTAACGTTGGATCCACGTTGTTGGTTGGGAAATGACCAAAATTCAACGGTCCAATCAACGTCACAACCTGACATTGAATAAACGTCGTCGAAATGTATGATGTTTCAACGTTGTATTTGCGTTGTAGAACATTGGTTGGGAAATGACCAAAATTCAATGGTAAAATCAATGTCAGGACCCAACATTGATTAAACGTCGTTAAAAAGTATGTTGTTTCAACGTTGTGTTTGTGTTGTAAAATATCGGTTGGGGAATGACCAAAATTCAATGGTCAAACCAACGTCAGAATACAACATTGATTAAACGTTGTTAAAAAGTATGTTGTTTCAACGTTGTATTTGGGTTGTAGAATATTGATTGGGAAATGACCACATTTCTATGGTCAAATCAACGTCACAATCTGACATTGAATAAACGTCGTCGAAAAGCATGTTGTTTCAACGTCGTATTTGTGTTGTAGAATATTGGAGGGATAAGCGGTAGAAAATGGATGGAGGGATGGAAATGACCATAATTCAACAGTCAAATCAACGTCACAACCTGATATTGAATAAACGTCGTCGAAATGTATGTTGTTTCAACTTTATATTTGTGTTGTATAATATTGGTTGGGAAATGACCAAAATTCAGTGGTCAAATTAACGCCAGAACCCAACATTGATTAAACGTAGTTAAAAAGTATGTTTTTTCAACATTGTATTTGTGTTGTAGAATATTGGTTGGGAAATGACCAAATTTCTATGGTCAAATCAACGTCACAACCTGACATTGAATAAACGTCGTCGAAAAGTATGTTGTTTCAACGTCATATTTGTTTTGGGAAATTACCAAAATTCAATTGTGAAATCAACGCCAGAACCCAACATTGATTAAACGTGTTTAAAAAGCAAGTTGTTTCAACGTTGTATTTGTGTTGTATAATATTGGTTGGGAAATGACCAACTTTCTATGGTCAAATCAACCTCACAACCTGACATTGAATAAACGTTGTCGAAAAGTATGAAGTTTCAATGTTGTATTTGTGTTGGGAAATTATCAAAATTAAATGGTCAAATCAACATCAGAACCCAACATTGATTAAACGTTGTTAAAAAGTATGTTTTTTTAACGTTGTATTTGTCTTGTAGAATATTGGTTGGGAAATTAACACATTTCTATGGTCAAATCAACATCACAACCTGACATGGAATAAACGTTGTTAAAAAGTATGTTGTTTCAACGTTGTATTTGTGTTGTAGAATATTGGTTGGGAAATGACCAACTTTCTATGGTCAAATCAACCTCACAACCTGACATTGAATAAACGTTGTCGAAAAGTATGATGTTTCAACGTTGTATTTGTGTTGGGAAATTATCAAAATTAAATGGTCAAATCAACATCAGAACCCAACATTGATTAAACGTTGTTAAAAAGTACCGGTATGTTGTTTCAACGTTGTATTTGTGTTGTAGAATATTGGTAGGGAAATTACCAAAATTCAATGGTCAAGTCAACATCAGAACCCAACATTGATTAAACGTCTTTAAAAAGCAAGTTGTTTCAACGTTGTATTTGTGTTGTATAATATTGGTTGGGAAATGACCAACTTTCTATGGTCAAATCAACCTCACAACCTGACATTGAATAAACGTTGTCGAAAAGTATGATGTTTCAACATTGTATTTGTGTTGGGAAATTACCAAAATTAAATGGTCAAATCAACATCAGAACCCAAGATTGATTAAACGTTGTTAAAAAGTATGTTTTTTTTAACGTTGTATTTGTCTTGTAGAATATTGGTTGGTAAATTAACACATTTTTATGGTCAAATCAACCTCACAACCTGACATTGAATAAATGTTGTTAAAAAGTATGTTGTTTCATTGTTGTATTTGTGTTGTAGAATATTGGTTGGGAAACGACCAAAATTCAGTGGTCAAATAAACGCCAGAACCTGACATTGATTAAACGTAGTCAAAAAATTTTGTTTCAACGTCGTATTTGTGTTGCAGAATATTGGTTGGGAAATGACCAAATTTCTATGGTTAAATCAACGTCACAACCTGACATTGAATAAACGTCGTTGAAAAGTATGTTGTTTCAACGTTGTATTTGTGTTGTAAAATATTGGTTGGGAAATGACCAAAATTCAATGTTCAAATCAATGTCAGAACCCAACATTAATTAAACCTTGTTAAAAAGCATGTTGTTTCAACATCATATTTGTGTTGTAGAATATTGGTAGGGAAATGACCAAAATTCAATGGTCAAATCAACGCCAGAACCCAACATTGATTAAACGTCGTTAAAAAGGATGTTGTTTCAACGTTGTATTTGTGTTGTAGAATATTGGTCGGGAAATGACCAAATTTCAATGGTCAAATCAACGTCACAACCTGACATTGAGTTTGAACGTCGTACTTGTGTTGGGAAATGACCAAAATTCAATAATCAACTCAACGTCAGAAGCCAACATTGAATAAATGTCGTCGAATAGTATGTTGTTTCAACGTTGTATTTTTGTTGTAGAATATTGGTAGGGAAATGACCAAAATTCAATGGTCAAATCAGCGCCAGAACCCAACATTGACTAAACGTCGTGAAAAAGCATGTTGTTTCAACGTTATGTTTGAGTTGCTCAACGTCAGGACCTAATTCAACAAGTGCTCAACGTTGTTTTAATGTCTTGTGCCTGCTGGGTAATGCCTGTCCATGCGTTGCTAGGCAGACTTTGTTGATCATTAGTGCTCCAATGGCCAATTAAGGATACCCTGCTGGGTGCCATGGCAACAGAACCCCGTCACACACCGGGTAGACCGCTTTGGTATCCAGCCGGGATTGGAGAGGAACTAGACCACTTAATGGTAGTTGTCAGGAGAGGAATTTTCTAATAATAAAACCTGCAGTAATATGAGTTACAATGCAAGTTACAGCGGTGCATGATGGGTAATGTACAGAGCAGTTTTCATTGCAAGGACAGATGGAATAAATCTGTACTTGTTCTTTTTTAATGTTTTCGTCTTCTGATGCTGATAAGCACCACATGGAGTCACGCGGCTGTTTTGGTGGTTGACCTCTGGGCAGCATGAGTCTCATTCCTTCTGCAACAAGCCTCGCACAGAAGCCAACAGAAACACGTCACACTGAGCAGCCTCAACATTCTGCCCGCCTGCACAATCTAATAGTGAAGTGAGGTTGTGGCTCTCGAAGCGCACAGTCATGTGATAACATTGATGAAGCATGGCACTTACAGACTCAAACCTTATCTGAACCCGCCATCGTCTCTTCTTGAAAGTTCCAGTCAGCAAACTAGGCTAATTGTCTTTCTCTCTCTCTCCCTATCATTATGGACACACTACATGCCCCTCATTAGGACCTTTAAAGGGGAATTGCACTTTTTTGAAATTTTGCCACAATCATTATGAGAGACAAGAACATGTTTTTTTTTTCTTAGGATTTTAAAGATGATAAAAAAAAACCGCTTGAAAGCCTCAAACCCCTCCATCAATGTTTTATATACACAGTGCAAGTCTATATATAATGTACTAACAGACACGTTCATAACAATATGTAATATGTTCATTATTTACCGTATTTTACTCATTTTAATCATTGACTTCTTTGCATTGATTTCTGTTTCCATAGCAACACGGTTCCCACTTCTGGCAACAAATCTGTGTTCCTTCTTCCGGACACAAACGCGTGTGTGTTTTGGAATCATGGCAGACTTGGTAACGGCCAACGAAGACGACTGTTTTTGGACAAATGTGGATTCACAACCTTACCTTTTTTGAAGCTGAATATACAGAGGATGAACTGCTGCTTCTAGAAGCGAGCACAAAGAAGAGGGTGAAACGTTGGAGCAGACGGGAGCCGAGAGAGTGAGGTCGGCGTGACACACGAAGGTGCGAATGAGGAATTTGGAGACGAGCTATATCGACATAAATCATGGGTGTCAAACTCTGGCCCTCGGGCCAAATTTTGTAATTTCACTTGGCCCTTGAGGTGATATCAAATTAACACTAAAGCTGGCCCTCCGATCCTCCCGGGAGTCTTCCAAACGCCAGCCAGCCAGCCAGCCAGCCAGCCAGCCCAACGAGTGCTGGCCCAGTCACATAACATGTGCGGCTTCTGCACGCACACACATTAGAATGCAACGCATACTTCATCAACAGCGATACAGGTTACACTGAGGGTAGCCGAATAAAAAACTTTAACACTGTTAGAAATATACGCCACACTGTGAATCCACACCAAACCAGAACCCTTTGCAGCCCTAACTCTTCCGGGACGCTACAAGGTGTGTGTGTGTGGGGGGGGGGGGTTTGGTGGTAGCAGAGGTGTATTTTGTAGCGTCCCGGAAGAGTTAGTGCTGCAAAGGATTCTGGGTATTTGTTCTGTTGTGTTTATGTTGTGTTACGGTGCGGATGTTCTCCCGAAATGTGTTTGTCATTCTTGTTTGGTGTGGATTCACAGTGTGGCGTATATTTCTAACAGTGTTAATTTTTTTTATAATGGCACCCTCAGTGTGACCTGTATCGCTGTTGATGAAGTATGCGTTACATTCGCTCGTGTGTGCGTACAGAAGCCGCACATTTCTTGTGACTGGGTCTGAACGATGTTAGAATGGATGAAAAGCGGACGTGACGATAGCTCGTAGAGTACGTTAAAGGTTAATTTGTTCAACCTTGGCCCGCGGCTTTGTTCAGTTTTAAATTTTGGCCCACTCTGTATTTGAGTTTGACACCCCTGACATAAATGGAGTGCGTAACCCAAATAAACCGGAAAAAAACGTCCTTGGGTCAGCTGGACCAAACTCACAACTGTCCATTGAGTAAGTCACTATAATATTGATCATGAAGCCGAAAGAGTGAGGTCAGCGTAACACGAAGGTGCAAATGTGGAATTTGGAAACAAGCTATTTCGACATAAATGGAGTGAAGTGAAGTGAATTACATTTATATAGCGCTTTTCTCTAGTGACTCAAAGCGCTTTACATAGTGAAACCCAATATCTAAGTTACATTTAAACCAGTGTGGGTGGCACTGGGAGCAGGTGGGTAAAGTGTCTTGCCCAAGGACACAACAGCAGTGACTAGGATGGCGGAAGCGGGAATCGAACCTGCAACCCTTAAGTTGCTGGCACGGCCGCTCTACCAACCAAGATATACCGCCCCAAATAAACCGGGAAAAACGTCTCCGGCCAGCTGGACCAAACTCACAACTGTCCATTGAGGAAGTCACTATAATAGTGATCATGAATATTAAATTAATTCCTTTTCTGGTTGACCTATGACATCACACTAGGATTTGCGGATACTTACAACTTGTTTTAACTGATGTCCGCTGTAATATTGGCACAGATTACAAATAATACGTCTTTAATGGCTATGCTGATGTTAAATAGCAAACAGTATCAAGAAATTATCTTGGATTGCGCTACGAACATGCCGCTACTACCAAGAATGTGTCTAGTCGGATGCAAAGAAAGGCGGCGGAAAAGTTTTTCCAAAGGAATTTTCGGACGCAAATCATGGAAACTGAACTTTTTAATGTCTCAAAGTTCATTCAAAAGGCTCTTTGGATTGATGGAAGGAGTATTTAAATCCGAAGAAAAAGACTGTTCGTGCCCCGACTGATACTGTTCCAGATGAACGTTGCTATTGCTCTGGACTATCTTGCCAGTTGTGTGGAATACAGAATTATTGTTAATCAATCGGCTTGCACAAATGCAGCGTAAAGAGATTTGTGTACGGTACTCTTTATTATTCACCTTTAATGTACCTGTGTCATGACCCGTGGCCCGGATCATGTTTTGTTATTTTCTGTTAGTTTTGGACTCCCTTAGTTCCTGTTTGTGCACCTCTGGGTTTGTTTTAGTTTCCATGGGGATTAATTGGGTTCACCTGCCTCTGGTTAGTGGTCGGCACGCTCACCTGTTGTCGACCACTAATCAGAGAGCTATTTATTCACCTCTCTCGCCACGCTCAGTCTGGCTTCATTGTTTGCTACACGCAACCTGTTGCGTTAGTATTTCTTGTCTCCTAGTCTATGCTTCCTGTGCTAAGTGGTAGCCTTAGCTTCCCGTGCGATCGGCACGTTGTTCCTTCTGCTTGTTTTCTGTTTTTGGTACGTGTTTGATTTTGAAAATTAAATCATGTTCCTACCTGCACGCCTTGTCCGGAGTGGTCCGTCTGCATCCCGGGGTAACGAACCCCGCAGTAAGCTGCGACCCCCTCGTCGTGACAACCTGCTTTACTATCTTTCATCTTATTTGTATTTCGTTCAGGAGTCATTTTACATTTCCTTAGCTACCTTCTTAAATAAAAATCTCAGTTTCTTTTTTTCTACTATCGATGCATCTCAAAATGTTTTGTTCTTTTAATTTGTGAAGCAAATAAACAGTCTCCTCTTCACTACAATTGTTGCTATGTTTTTATTGAATGGTATCCGCTTCCGGGTTGTATCCCGCGCGTTGAGGCTGGCGCATGCGCGATACGAAGGGTCCACTACGGCTGCGCACACCCCCCCTCGAGAGATCTGGTTTCCAATCGCATAATCCAGGTGTGTTAGTCCAACTTTTCAAAAACCGAACACGATCGGATTAAGGTGTTTCCATTGGCTGTAGGAGGCTTACTTGAGAATTTGGACTGGGATAGGCTCCAGCACCCCCCGCGACCCAATAAGGGACAAGCGGTAGAAAATGGATGGATGGATGGACTAATTTAGTGCATGGACAGGTACTGAGTGTTCTACTTGGTGCCATTCTCGCTCGTGTTGTGACTCCCTGAGAGCCCAGCAACCAACCAGGTCTTTGTTTTACTCGACCAGCAGTCCAAACCCCACTCCCCGCACTTTCCCCACCCCTCTTTAACTTCTAATGCCAGTGTGTCTGCACATGACACTTTTGAACTTTACGACTTTCCCAAGCATTGGCGCACTCGCAGCCAAATGGCCTCGTTAAACTAAGATAAAAAGATCTCTGCGGAGAGTAATAACATCCTTGAGACCCAGCAACCAAACTTTATTTTTCCGGTTAACAGTATCGTTAGCTTCCAATGCTAACGCTTACACTACACGAGTAGTGTCCTGGCTGGTCCAACATGCTAACAGACCAAGACGATGGTATTTCCAGGGGCATATAACTGACATCTGTTTGAGTATTAAAAAAACTAGCAAAGGATTCACTCTTTCAAAACTTTGATTGAGCTCTGTGTTGTCTCCCATCGCCATAGCAACCTGGAACTTGTTGCCTGCGAGCCAAATCTAAAGAAAAGGGAAGAAACAGAAGTAGGGGTGTAGTATGGGTGTCTCTTATCCCTCAACAGCCTTTAGACTCACTTAGTAAACCAATCCTTGGACTTTAAATACGTGCGGAGAAAAAACAGTGCCTTTGAATTTCACATCGCTGCTCGCTTAAATCCAAAGTGTGTAAACCGCTTATCACAATATGCCAAAACCCGGCCCCGGTGGAACAGGAAACAGCATTTCACAGAAGAGCAGTCCGACGTGAAACAAGACAGACGTGTATTTTATTGCACAGTGTGAAACGTGACCCTAATCGAGTGTACGGCGCGGAGACAGGAGAAATAAAGCACCGCCTTTGCAGTGCACTCTGGGCCAGACACTCGCTATCTGAACGCATTTTATCGTCCCCATGCAGCCCTATAAATATTTCATCCTTATGGCGGACGTCTCGCCAGCTCCTCTGTGAGTCATTACTTTTAACTCTGCTTTGTTTCAATCCAAGTGTCATTTTTGCAATTGGACAGAATATTTTATGGAGGAGTGTCAGTCAAGGTTGTTGTTAAAGTCAGGCTTTTTTTTTCCAGCGTAGGAACTTTTTCAGGAACTTCCCCACTTACCCATAGGGATGATGTTTGATAAGAAATTATCGAGTTCGAGCCCATTATCGAATCCTCTTATCGAATCCTCTTATCGAACCGATTCCTTATCGATTCTCTTATTGAATCCAGATAGGTTGTTGTATATGGAAAAAAACACAATATTTGGTTTAACAAAAGCTCACTATTATTTTATAAGAAAAAAAAAAAAAAAAAAAAAGAATAAATATTGACTGTTACCCCCCTAAAAAAATACAATAAATAAATATTGACTGTTGTTACCCAAAGTATATTAAGTGGGATTTTTCAGAAAAACAAATATATACAGTAACACAAAAACAACCTGTCTCTGTGATCACTATAGGTGTATAAATAATAATATAGTGTTAAATAAAATCAGTCCTTTCGGCACAAAACTGAAAATAATACAGCTCTCCAAAAAGTGCACTTCTGCTGCTATTGGAACATACTAACTACACACACAGGCAGACAGATAACAAACAATCCAATACGTCTAATAAAGTTCCAAAGCAGATTAATCCAATTAGGCTCTTTATTGTTGTTGATCTTGCTTTGTCTTTTCCTATCTTTACTTTTGTCTTGCACTGGACTGTTATTTTTTATTTTTTTTAAACTGAAATACACACAATGACAATTGTATAAGCTATGTGCTTCAATTAACATACTGAAATTTAATGAACAATATGTAAATATTAGCTTCACACAAATATACAGTACTATCATCAAACAAATACTTCTGAGTGTTGAAACTATTTCGATGGTGGAAATACACGACTGGCAGCCATTTTAAGTCCTCAAAACATCCATTGAAACAGTGCACAAAAATAATTTTTCAATAAACATCTTACTATCAAATTGAACCACTTTCCAACTTAATATTGAGTTACATAAACAAGTTAAACAGTTTAGTTACAGACTTATCTTTTCCAAGGCTTGTAAGAGCTAACACAACTTGTCTACTCAATTGTCTCATGAACTGAACAGACGTCGCCAACCCGGAAGTGCCCAAACTAATGACGCGTAGTATTTTCATATCGCCACAAGGTGTCAGTAAGAGTCTACAATCAAATGGGCAGAACATTGCCGTTCCACAGGGCATTTCCTGTGGGAAGGGATTCGTTCCCCGGGATTCGAATAAAGAACCAACTCTTTTTCTTTACTATAGTGGCCTCGATAACGGGAACCGGTTCTCAAAATGGGATTTGAGTCCATGGAATCGGTTCTTTCCTTATCGAACAACCGGGAGAACCGGTTTCGAACATCATCCCTACTTACCCACTTAAAAAAAGTTCCCCCTGTGTTTCCACCAAAAACTACCTTTCAAGGCAGAGGGCATCATTTTGATTGTATCCATATAAAAATTATTTATGCACCCTGACACGGAAACGCTGAAAGTGACAAAAAAAAATCATAACTTTACAAGACAAAAACATGTTGTAATCTTACATATAAGTGGTCATTTTTACAAGAAAAAAGTTGTAGTCACCAAAGTAAATAAATAGTGAAATTGTAAGAATGAAGACTTTTTACAAAAAAAAAAAAATGACGCAGAATTAAGACATAACTGCAAAAACAGTTACAGTTTTGGATAGACTTATGTTGGTTTTTCCATTTCCTTTCCAGTGCTCTTATTTTCTTATGTTCCACTTCCTGTTTTGAAATGTCAGGCTGCAACTTTACCTCTGCTCAGAGTGCTGGTTCCTCATCTTAAGAAGTCTCTAAGCTAGCGTGGTCCCATTTACATTTTCATTTGCACTTCGCCTTCCTGTCTCCACATCCTGGGGCAGAGCTGGGCAAATATTTTGACTCGGGGGCCACATTGAGAGAAAAAAATGTGTCTGGGGTGCCAAGGTGTATGTGGTGTACCACAAGGTGTACCAGAACGTAAATGACCGCCATAACCACAACACCAGGGGGAGCTCCACAAACCACGTCAAACCCAGATTCCGATATAGCAAAGGTCTTAACTCATTCTCCTTGGAATAAAAATGTACTCCCAACAGGTGTAAAAGAAAATGCATCCCTATCCTCCTTCAATACCGCACTAAAAGAACACCTCCAGGCAGCTACAACCCTAGCCTAACCCCCTCCCCCCACCACATCCCACCTCCCCGGATTGTAAATAATCAAATGTATATACTTTTTCTTATGCTTTCTGAGCTCACTATGTTCACTGCTCGCTGTACATATCCTAAGAAGTGAGACCTACACTGTTACAATGTCCATTTCTCAGATGATAAACTTGTATGATGACTGAAATATGCTGATAGCAACCTAACCTAAAAAAAATCCCTCCACATCCCATCCCCCGGATTGTAAATAATTCGATGTATATACTCTGATGATTAACTTGTATGATGACTGTATTATGATGATAGTATATATTTGTATCATGAATTGATTAACGTGGAAGCTGAAAAACTTATTCGGGTGTTACCATTTAGTGGTCAATTGTACGGAATATATACTGTACTGTGCAATCTACTAATAAAAGTTTCAATCAATCAATCAATCAATCAATCAATCAAAGTGTGTATAAATTATGTGTACACATTTAGCTGTAAAAACCTGCTGTAATACCAAATGTCACGTCCGATAGAGTTCTAAAAACGTTATGACAGACCACCTCAAAAAAAACGGAATGACATTTTATAGTTTTTTTACTGAATGGGATACCCAAAATGTACATTAAAATAAAGAAAGTGGGATTTACAATAATAACTATGAACAATAAAACATTGAATATTAACAACACGGACCAGCTCCTCGATAGTTGTATCTTTTACAATCAAGCGAAAAACAACAAAAATGGAAAAAAATATATATATATGAATGCAAAGTGTAATAAACACCTACAATATGATATATAATCACGTAAAAATCTGCTTCCGCATCTGTTTCTGACACGCCCGTTTCGGGCTGGCTGCTCTGAAAACAAACCCCGCCCACTCTGCTTTGTTCCTCGTCTTAGCTGCTGTGACGTAGATTACCGTAGTAACTTGTACAACACCCACAAGCACAGATTTTGACCATTGAAATACTTTCTATAGTTCAAGACTTGCGGTCATTTAAAAACAGCACTGCACATCATAAATTATGTAGAACGTCCGGTGGGCCGGATTGAAAATCTTAACGGACCGCATGTGGCCCGCGGACCGTATTTTGCCCAGGTCTGTCCTGGGGTCACCCCGAAGCTCAAGCATGTCTCTCCATGACTCTAGTAGAAGAAGAAGAAAAGCTGTGCTCCTCTGGCAGTGGCTTTTTTTTTTCATGAAAGTTAAAATATGGAAAAAATACTGAAATAGGAGGGCGCCAGGAAAGAAGGGGCAACATATGTGAGTTTCCCTGGGAAAACTCACAGTTTGAGTTTGAGTTTATTTGGAACATGCATGCATACAACAGGATACATCACAATGTCCAGTTTCTCCATTCAACATAGGAAGAAGCAGAGTTTATTTAATCCCTTATTTAAACCCAGATTCCAATCTAACAAAGGTCTTAACTCATTCTCCTTCTATGCCACATCAATATGGAATGCACTCCCAACAGGTGTAAAAGAAAGTGCATCTCTATCCTCCTTCAAAACCGCACTAAAACAACACCTCCAGGCAACTTCAACCCTTGACTAACACCCTCCCCCCTCCACATCCCACCTCCCCGGATTGTAAATAACCAAAAGTAAATAATCAAATGTATTTCTAATGTATATACTTGTTCTTATGCTATCTGAACTCACTATGTTCTCTGCTCGCTGTACATATCCTATAGTCAGACCTACACTGTTTCAATGCCCATTTCTCTGATGATGCAATTGTTGATGACTGAAGTGCTGTTATCAACCAAACCCTCCTCATCCCACCCCCGGATTGTAAACAATGCAAATAATTCAATGTATATACTCGGATGATTAACTTGTGTGATGACTGTATTATGCTGACAGTATATATTTGTACCATGAATTGATTTACGTGGACCCCGACTTAAAAAAGTTGAAAAACGTATTCGGGTGTTACCATTTAGTGGTCAATTGTACGGAATATGTACTGTACTGTGCAATCTACTAATAAAAGTTTCAATCAATCAATCAAAATCCTACCCCTTTTCCTTTACATAGCAGTTGCAAAAACTTTTGTTCACTTTCTGTTGTCAATTTATTCACAATATACTCCATAAGTAATAACATAATTAACTTATTCTTTGTACTTTGTAAACACTTTAAGTTTGAAGAGTTTCTTGAAATGGATCATATTAGTACATTGTTTGATGTCTTTGGTTTATCCATTCCATAATTTAATTCCACACACTAATATACTGAAAGGCCTACTGAAATGCGATTTTCTTATTTAAACGGGGATAGCAGGTCCATTCTATGTGTCATACTTGATCATTTCGCGATATTGCCATATTTTTGCTTCTGGTCGCTGATAAAAAAGCCTTGCCTGTACCGGAAGTAGCAGACGATATGCGCGTGACGTCACCGGTTGTGGAGCTCCTCACATCCGCACATTGTTTACAATCATGGCCACCAGCAGCGAGAGCGATTCGGACCGAGAAAGTGACGATTTCCCCATTAATTTGAGCGAGGATGAAAGATTCGTGGATGAGGAAAGTGAGAGTGAAGGACTAGAGGGCAGTGGGAGCGATTCAGATAGGGAAGATGCTGTGAGAGGCGGGTGGGACCTGATATTCAACTGGGAATGACTAAAACAGTAACTAAACACAAGACATATATATACTCTATTAGCCACAACACAACCAGGCTTATATTTAATATGCCACAAATTAATCCCGCATAACAAACACCTCCCCCCTCCCGTCCATATAACCCGCCAATACAACTCAAACACCTGCACAACACACTCAATCCCACAGCCCAAAGTACCGTTCACCTCCCCAAAGTTCATACAGCACATATATTTCCCCAAAGTTATGTACGTGACATGCACATAGCGGCACGCACGTACGGACAAGCGATCAAATGTTTGGAAGCCGCAGCTGCATGCGTATTCACGGTACCGTGTCTGCGTATCCAACTCAAAGTCCTCCTGGTAAGAGTCTCTGTTGTCCCAGTTCTCCACAGGCCAATGGTAAAGCTTGACTGTCATCTTTCGGGAATGTAAACAATGAAACACCGGCTGGGTTATCCGGCACAACAGTCAGGGGGTGCATTCTACAGCAGGGGTGCGTTATCCAGCACAACACCTACCGCAATACACCGCTTCCCACCTACAGCTTTCTTCTTTGCTGTCTCCCTTGTTCATTGAACAAATTGCAAAAGATTCACCAACACAGATGTCCAGAATACTGTGGAATTTTGCGATGAAAACCAGTGTTGGGTTAGTTACTGAAAAGCAGTAACTAGTTACAGTTACTAGTTACTTCATTTCAAAAGTAACTCAGTTACTAACTCAGTTACTTACACCAAAAAGTAATGCGTTACTGTGAAAAGTAACTATTTAGTTACTTCTTTTTTCTTTTCTTTTTTTAAAGCTCCCATTAATGCCCTTTTAGCCTTCATTTCAGTACTGTTATTGCACTGGAGAATAATACAATCTGTTGATCAACTTGACATGCATTTACATCACTGAACTCTGCTAAGCCATGTGGTCTACATACAACACACAAAGACAAAGATATGTTACAAAGGCCAATTTGTTTCTGGCCAGAACAAATTGACAAAACTATTTTAAATAGCTGCAACATAACATACATAAGTAACAAACAGCATAATAACAGCATAGATGTAAACCAAGAAAGGCACACACTACATACACAAAGCCTAACCAGGCATTTTCTTCCTCAAGTAATTCTTATACAAAATCATGTCTGAAACCCAGAACACTACACATTTCCCCAGTTTTAGTTTAGAGATAAGGAAAGATTGGCCTGGCCCACTAGGATCCCTCTTTATGTTTGTGAACTTTATAGTCTATACATTTAGAGTGATGTGATAATCAAACACTCTAGAAGTCTAGAATGAAAGAGTATATAAGAGAATTGACAGCAACGTTCCCTCTCAGGAGCGCGCATGTGCAATTGCGCACTGCTCAAGCGTCCTCTGCGCACGGCAAATCTATGCCATGCACAAAATCAAATAAAAAAATAAGCGCATAACAATTTTCGACACGACACCGACACGACAGAGAAAACCGTTTTCGTCATCATTGTTCAAATATTGTAACGTCTGTCGAGACGCTTTGAGAACATGAATTCCATCGATCACTTTACTGAGCAAAACTCTTTATTGTCGGCCATAAACACATCACCAAAACATTAGTAAAAAAATTTATATCTAGCAAAACTGGTCATTTTCTGCAGTACAAACCAGACCAAAAGCAACTTTGTTATATCAACAGCAGCCGCTCGCTTTTTCTCACGTGCGCCAACACTTGCACATATGGCACTTAGCCAGTGATGCGTTTACAGCCACACAAAAAGTCGGACAACTCCAACACCACACATAAAGTGTAATTCCAGGTCGTTACACTATGATTTACCAATCAAATGTGTGCTTATTCTAGTGTCATTTATTAGGAATCATAATTTATAAATATTAATCATAAAATGCTGTGAGTATATTAAATAAATACTAGTTTGCATGTCCTCCCCGTGACTGCGTGGGTTCCCTCCGGGTACTCCGGCTTCCTCCCACCTCCAAAGACATGCACCTGGGGATAGGTTGATTGGCAACACTAAATTGGCCGTAGTGTGTGGATGTGAGTGTGAATGTTGTCTGTCTATCTGTGTTGGCCCTGCGATGAGGTGGCGACTTGTCCAGGGTGTACCCCGCCTTCCGCCCGATTGTAGCTGAGATAGGCTCCAGCGCCCCCCGCGACCCCAAAGGGAATAAGCGGTAGGAAATGGATGGATGGATAATAAAAATATATTTTTTACAAACAGGAAGTTGCAGGAATGTACACATGATCCCCTGCTTACATCTCATTGTGCAACATGTGAATGTTTTAATGGGAACTAAATGCAATGTCTGAAAGGGGTACAAATTATTTCCAAAGCAGGACCTCCACCCAGACAAACAATACAAGTACACAGTTCATGAAAAACAATATTTTTTGTTATTGTCTTTGTAAGTGGGCCTAAACACTTATATTAGAAATGGAAATGACTGCTGTCATTTGATTATAATAATAAGAGAATGTTGTCTGTCTATCTGTGTTGGCCCTGTGATGAGGTGGGGACTTGTCCAGGGTGTACCCTGCCTTCCGCCCGAATGCAGCTGAGATAGGCTCCAGCGACCCCGAAAGGGACAAGCGGTAGAAAATGGATGGATGGATGGAGATGTAAGTTGTTATTTAGTGAGGTTTGGGACAGGTGTGCTGCTGGTGTAGCCACAGTGTGCACGTCTAAAGTTGCTCACATGGGCTCCACTCAATGCTCAGGGACTTTTTGCATTTGCTCACACATGAACAATTAGAGGGAACATTGATTGACAGAGTGTGTACCTTCAGCGGTGAATGGTGGTGGTGGTGGAGGTGAAGTGGCATCAGAGTCTCTATCTCTCTTTACTAGCTTCGTCGAAGCATGTTGCTTATGTAGCTTGTTTCAGCAGATTTGAATTGCTGTTTTGGGCAGTAGATGGTATCTTTGATCCAAAGCACAATTTACATTTAACTAAAATGTTATTTTCTTTGTGCTCGACAAAAGAAAAGTAGTGAAAATATCTCCATGTTAGCAAACTCGACTTCTGGCTCCGCCACGATCAGACACGCCCCCCCCTCTCCTCGCTCCCCACACTCACACACACCCACACAGAGCGCATGTCTCTCTCTCTTCTCCGGCTTGTGACACAAGAAGAATCAGAACGATGACACAGCAGCGCTCCGATAAAACACACTTTATACTACATAAAAAGTAACGTAAAATAACGCAGTAACGCATCATGTAGTAACGGTAACTGAGTTACTGAATATAAAAAAATAACGCGTTAGATTACTAGTTACCGCCGAAACTAACGGCGTTACAGTAACGCGTTACTTTGTAACGCGTTAGTCCCAACACTGATGAAAACAGACGACTTAATAGCTGGCCACCATGCTGTCCCAAAATGTCCTCTAAAATACGTGACGTCACTCACAGGCGTCATCATACCGAAACGTTTTCAGCAGGATATTTCGCGCAAAATGTAAAATTGCACTTTAGTATTGGCATGTGTTGCAATGTTAAGATTTCATCATTGATATACAAACTATCAGACTGCGTGGTCGGTAGTAGTGGGTTTCAGTAGGGTTTGAAGGTCTTAAGTTATTGTACGTGCGTACAAATGTTTTAAACTACATTTTTCTCTAAGATTATATTTCTCTGTACCTATGGTTTTTATCAGGGTCACTCACAAGTCTTCCATGAATTCACTTCTTACCATCCTGTCTGCTACCCCTGCAAGAAGTTGATGTTTTGCCAAAAAGTCCCAAGCCTGCAGTTATATTATTATCATGCCACTCTCGGTCAATGATTCCCTTAGTTCCAATTCATTAGCAATGCAGTCTAAAAACTTCCTTGTGAAGTCCCAACCCAGCTTTTTTCCCCGTTGTAGTCTAAAGGAGCCCCCTAAAGGTCACCTCTCAGTCCTCAACTGTGAGGATCCTTTTACACCAAAATGTTTGTTCAGCATTTTAGGGTATTTTCACCTCACTGACACAGCCACACAGAGAGGGTGTGTGAGATCCCGAGCAGATGCACCCCCCCCCAACCCGGCCCCCCTTTAAATCAAGAGTGATGGTCCTCATTGGATACAGATGCGACCCATTTCCCCGGACTTCACCCACCTCTGCAGATCCCTGTTTGTTATCCCCGCATGTGGCGAGCCTAGCCGCTTTCCGATTAAGCGCTGCACGCAAAGTAAAGTATAGAAAATATCTAGAAAGTCAAAAGTCATATAAAATTTTGTGGAAAACTTTGCCTCTGAAGTCAAACAAAACTTCATGCATGACCTCAGCTAAACTCGTGAGACTCGAGTTCAAACCAGGGTTTTCTAAATTGGGACTCACGGGCACAAGAAACCCCCACCCCCACAAAATAAAGCTGTAATACCGAGAGAAGGGGGTGGGGGTGTGTTTTGGGGGGAAAAAGGTCACAATCCAAGAAAAAAGTTTTAACCCTCAGGGAGCAAAGGCTGACTTTTTGGTCCTTTCTGTATACATGTTTCTGTATTTTGGGCCATAATTCTACACCAAAAAAATCATTTATTTATTATTATTCCGCCGCTACCAATAGGTAAGGAAAGTTGGTTTTGCATAATAGGTCACCTTTAGGATAATTATCGCCACAGTGTTACATTTACAAGAATAAACTCCTAATTTGAGAGAATGAACTCATTTGTATGACAATAACGTTCCAATTGTACAAAATAATAAACTGGTGATAACATGCATTTCTGAGAGAACATACTTAACCCTTGTGTGGTGTTCGGGTCTGTGGGACCCGTTCTCAATTCATTAATTTTTCAAACTGAGACTCACTGACTTTGGCTCATTTTCTGTGAAGAACATATATCAGAATGTTAATAGAAGTGTGGAAATTGATGTTCTGTGTACTACACACACCCACACACACACACACACACACACACACACACACACACACACACACACACACACACACACACACACACACACACACACACACACACACACACACACACACACACACAGCAGGCCTAGACAGGAGGAGGACAGAGTGTAGGTACACAGAACATCAGAGGGTCAAATGTGCAAGAAAATGAGAGCAGACAGTATTGACAAACAATGTTGCAACCTTATGTGGGAACCGCAGGTGCAGAAACACAAAAGAAGAATCCCTGTGGGATGCAGAAACTGGCAGAGAAAGTTTCCGTGCAACGTTCATATTGTTGTTACTCAGCCAGCGTTTGTGGGTCTGATGGACCCGTTGCATTTTGTGGCTTTTAATGCCTCACAATCAAACACTTTTATGTTAAAATACTGGACAGATGTTTATTGGGATAAGGTAACCGTCTGTTCAGTATTTTAACATAAATGTGTTTGATTGTGAGGCATTAAAAGCCACAAAATGCAACGGGTCCATCAGACCCACAAACACTGGCTGAGTAACAACAATATGAACACTACACAAGGGTTAAAGAAGAAAAGACTAAAATTGCATTGCCAAACCAACAATAAGTTGGCGTTGTTTAAAGAAGACAAACTTGTACACTTATTGTGTTTTGTCTTTTAGGGAAGAGACTCGCCATCAAGCGTCATCAAAGTTAAGTGTGAGTAAACAATTTATAGGTTTTAACATACAATGGTTAATGTCTTTTTACGCTTGTATAACAGAACCTGCTAATTCAGACAACATTGCCTGTAAAGTTGTATGGTAGCCAGTCTATGACTGTTTGTGAAAAGTATGCCTACTGTATTTTTCAAAGATGGCACACAGCTGCTTTTTTTTTAAATGTTAAGGCGGGAGGGGAAAACATCCTGTCAGAAGAGTGTAGGCTGTTTTTATTGTAAACTGAAGGCAATATAGCTTCAGCTTTGTGCCGAAGTCATTTGTCAGAGCAGGGTGAAAAGGAAAACAAATGCGAGGAGGGAAAGTCAAGCTGCTGCTGACAGGGTGCATGAGCTGAGGGACACACAGGAAACCCCTCCACTGCTTTTCTTGGCACCACCACCACCACTACCACTACTACTACTAGTAGTAGTACTCAGCTAAAATTTGGGTCCATAAGGGAGGTTTGACATGCCTGGCTAACAGCGAGGGGGATGGGTAGGCTTTCTTGTCAGTGGAGAAAGGATGCAGCCAGATAATGATGTCCCCCACATGCGCGATAGTTACAATATTGTAGTAAATATACATTTAAATACACTATACAAATTGTACTCAACATTGTTTTTTCACCATAAAAAACTCGGCTTTCCATAATGACCAACATTAAATTACGGTAGCGTAGTAGGCCTAAGTATTCATTAAAAACAAGGCAGAAGTTTTTTTAAACTTAACGTTTTTGCCCTTTGCACATTAACTGCGTTTGAATATAGGAAAATAAAACACTGTACTTTAATCAAGTGATTATTTGGCGTACCACAACTTGGCTTTCCATAATGACCAACATTAAATCACGGTAGCGTAGTAGGCCTAAGTATTCATTAAAATCAAGGCAGAAGTTTTTTTAAACAAGTATATTTAATGTTTTTGCCCTTTGCACAGTAACTCTGTGTTTGAATATAGGAAAATAAAACACTGTACTTTAATTAAGTGATTATTTGGCGTACCACAACTTGGCTTTCCATAATGACCAACATTAAATTACGGTAGCGTACTAGGCCTAAGTGTTCATTAAAAACAAGGCAGAAGTTTTTTTAAACAAGTATATTTAATGTTTTTGCCCTTTGCACAGTAACTCTGTTTGAATATAGGAAAATAAAACACTGTACTTTAATCAAGTGATTATTTGGCGTACCACTAGATAGAGCCCGCGTACCACAGTTTGAGAATTGCTGCTCTATACAGTTTTAAACTAAAACTTTATTAAGCTGGCGGAAGGCTGCCCTTCTGCCCTGACTTCTAACTCTGACGATCTGTCGCATTCACGTCTGGTTGTGTTTCCTTAGTTTGTGTTTATTTCCTGTCAGCGCTCTTATTTTAGTTCCACTTCCTGCATGTCTCTCTGAGTGCTCGTTTCCCTCACCTGTCCCCAATTGGCAGCTTGGCACACCTGGTTGCAGTTGCCAATCAGGCTGCTATTTATGCCTGCCTCGCCCTCCAGTCAGGGCTTGATGATTATCTCCTGGTTTCTGTTTTCCCTGCATGTGCACTTACCAGTTGCACTATTTGCTTTTTGATATTGAAGTCATGTTTTCCTGCACTACGCCTGCCATCTCTGCTTCTTGGCGTTCATTGATTGATTGATTGAAACTTTTATTAGTAGATTGCACAGTTCAGTACATATTCCATACAATTGACCACTAAATGGTAACACCCGAATAAGTTTTTCAACTTGTTTAAGTCAGGGTCCATGTAAATCAATTCATGGTTCAAGACCAACAACAGTACCTGACACTAACAGGATCTTTCTTGTTGTGAGAACATAATGAAATTGTTATAGCTAATTCTAATCACTGTACACGACTGTAAGAATATTGACTCTTCTGTAAACTCAAAATGACTACTGATATAATAATTACACAGCCTATAGTTTTTATTGGATACACAACTTCCTCTTATCAACCGATGGCTCCACTCAGATGTCTCCCCATGGCCTTGTTATAGCACATCTCTTCATAGACTGCATGGTTTCCACTAGACTGCCAAGGTACCTGTGGCGCTGGGAGCGTGGTTATAGGTGTGGGAGTGGGGTCACCATGACGTCATCGAATAATTTGCCTAATTTGCAGTGATGATATGATTTTCTTTTTAAAAAAATGTTTTGTCTAGTGTTTTTACAATTGACTCTCCTTAGTTTTAATCCTGCTTCTAAATGTGTGTTTTAACTCCTGTGCAGCACTTTGTAAAGGTGCTTTATAAATAAAGTCGATTGGATAAAATGGGGGAAAAAGAATGTATACATACATTTAAAAAACAATCTGTTATTATTAATTAGTATTAAGATATATTTATATATCGTTTTGCCATATTTTCAATTGTTGTTGCTTATTGCGAATTTTTCAAGTGTCATTCTCGTGACTTTTAATTACTTTTTTTTAAATTTAAAAACTACTAACAACAAATATATCATCTTCTACTGGTGTTATTATAAAATGGAGTTGTGTTTACTAAGCGACTTGACGATGGTCTGTAAAACATAATCTATGCAACATTTTGACCAAAGAACCACCATCACATGTTATGTAGCCCACAAGGAAGTGTTTTACATTTAGAAAAAAATCAAAATATGACACCTTTAATGCACCTTATAATCCAGTGCGCCTTTTGTATGAAAAAAGACCTGAATAGACCCGCTAATCGGTTGTGTGCCTTATAATCCGGTGCGCCCTATGGTCCGGAAAATACGGTACATTTTGTTTTTGTTTTTATTGTTTTTTGTATATATTTTTTGGTGAAATATTTTCTTTACACAGCATTTTGTCTTGTTTTTAAGCCTAAGCTCCAACTAGCAAAGGTGGCAGAGGTCTTAGCCAGTTTGTCGTCTAAATAACTATAGAATATGAGCCCGGGACACATCATTCTTGTGAATATATATTAAATGTGCTAGATTTGTGTCCCCCACATAATTTATAGTCATAATAACGTCATGATATTTTCTATTGAACAAAAAAGTTAATTTTCTGCAAACTTTTACAGTATACACAATTAATTCATGTTGATAGCATGTAATTATTATTTAAATAGTAGTTTTACTAAACATGAATTACATGTAGGGGTGTAACGGTACGTGTATTTGTATTGAACCGTTTCGGTACGGGGGTTCCGGTTCGGTTCGGAGGTGTACCGAACGAGTTTCCACATGGACATATTAAGTAGCGTAACGCAAGTTGTGTAAACAATGCACACCGAGGCACAACACACAGCATTCTAGCAGCTAACGGGCTACGATAGACTGACCGTATGTCCTCTTTTCACCGGACATGTCTTCTTTTGCGGAGCTGTCAGGGCGGAGTTTCTTAAATGCCTCAAATGTCCGGCATTTTGAGTTAGGGTTGCGTGTATTTTCAATGTACGTTCAGGGTTAAGAAGGGGTTAAAAACAAAACAAAATGTGCGCGCAGCAGCATTCGTGAGGGAGGGGCAGAGACAGAGAGAGCGAAAGAGTTATGATAATGCGCATGCGTCGCCAGGCTCTGCTTTTTATTCATAGATTTATCAGATTTAATTTTTTATTATCTATAGCAGGGGTGTCAAAAGTGTGCCCCGGAGGCCATTTGCGGCCCACAGCTAATGTTTTAAAGGCCCACGGCACATTCTAAAAATACTATTAAAATAAACAAAAACATAACAAAAGTGAAATAAAAAAGCTTAAAGGTTAAATGTATTTTAGAAAAAGTTGCAATGTTGACTAATAAAACAAAGCTGGTTTTTTTTCTTTCAAACTGTCATTGCTCAAAACATAATATTGAATCAAAATCAATGTTATTATGAATTATTGACCTATCCAAGTTTCCGATTACTTCACATCAAATATTCCATTAAGAGAAATATTTTTGGTGGACGATTTTGCAAATTTGGTAAATAAATAACCCCAAAATGTATATTTTGTTGTTTTTTTACTGTACCGAAAATGAACCGAACCGTGACATCTAAACCGAGGTACGTACCGAACGGAAATTTTTGTGTACCGTTACACCCCTAATTACATGTAAAAAACCAATAACTTTCATTATTTTCATTTTATACTAATTTTAGAACATTAATTTTTGTACAAAATCATACTAAAACAACATCTCAATTGTTTGCCATTTTGAGGCATTTAGGATTTTTTGACATTTAAATGATGAATGAATTGGATTTAAGGACCACACACACACACACACACACACACGCGCGCACACACACACGCACACACACACACACACACACACACACACACACACACACACACACACACACACACACACACACACACACAATACAAGTTAGTCAGAGAGGGCCACCTGGATACTGTATAAATGTTTGTTTACGTTCTACAAAAAAAAAACTTCTGAAGCTGCCTGACCCGAGGCGGCCTGTTAGCTGGCAGGAAGGCTGACCTTTGACCTGCACTGCTCAATTAGGATATAGCGGCCCATTTAAAGCCCAGTAGGGGAGAAGGCGGTGTCGCAGTTAATAAGCTAACATCTGGAAAAATTACGACCATTAGCCGAGTGCTTTCATGAAAGGAAGAGGCGCTCCTTGTGCGAAAATTTGACACTTTGAGGCGAAAAGTAAAGGGCAACAGTGAGGCACCCAAAGACAAATCCCGGGAAAAAGGGTTTATCAAAGCATTTTAGGAATGTTTTGCCAAGCGAAATGAAACATTGGATCCTACAAGTGTGTTACTACATTCACTGGCTTGTTCACGTCAAGCGAGATAATGCTGACAAGGACAGTTTACTGAGGTTTAGGACACAGGACACCTCATTACATCTGTGTCTCGAGCCATATCAATGTTTCAGCTTGCCGCAGAACTCAAGTGAGAGCCTAAATAATGCAGAACCAGCTAACGGCTATCGCCAAGCTAGTTATTAGCCGAGCTGTCCGCAAGTAAAGAGACGGAAGATCCCTGTGCAGAAAGTAGGAATTAACGTGGGCAATATAACTATGTAAACCACATATTGTCAAAATCAAGGCCCGGGGGCCCGCCACATCATTTAACCCTTGTGTAATGTTCATATTGTTGTTACTCAGCCAGCGTTTGTGGGTCTGATGGACCCGTTGCATTTTGTGGCTTTTTAATGCCTCACAATCAAACACTTTTATGTTAAAATACTGAACAGGTGTTTACGTTATCCCAATAAACATCTGTTCAGTATTTTTTTAACATAAAAATGTTTGATTGTGAGGCATTAAAAGCCACAAAATGCAACGGGTCCATCAGACCCACAAACGCTGGCTGAGTAACAACAAAATGAATGTTATAACTCATGTTATTCTATTCTGTGTTATATGTGTTTTATGTTGCACGATTGCGCCAAGTAAAATTCCTAGTTTGTGAACCCGTTCTCAAACAATGGCAATAAAAACTCTTCTGATTCTGAAAAACGTTACACGGAAAATTTCTCTGCCAGTTTCTGCATCCCACAGGGATTCTTCTTTTGTGTTTCTGCACCTGCGGTTCCCACACAAGGTTGCAACATTGTTTGTCAACACTGTCTGCTCTCATTTTCTCGCACATTTGACCCTCTGATGTTCTGTGTACCTACACTCTATCCTCCTCCTGTCTAGGCCCGCTGTGTGTGTGTGTGTGTGTGTGTGTTTGTGTGTGTGTGGTTGGGTGGGTGCGTGTAGTACACAGAACATCAATTTCCACACTTCTATTAGCCCCGGGTCCAATGGACCCGGACATCTTATATGTAATAGAAATGTGTAGGGGGGGTGTATGATGTGTGTTCATTAAATATGTATTCTGATATATGTTCTTCACAGAAAATGAGCCAAAGTCAGTGAGTCTCAGTTTGAAAAATTTATTAATTGTATCATTTTTCTTTTAATAAAAAATGAAAACGGGTCCCACAGACCCGAACACCACACAAGGGTGGTGTTCTGTCATGTCTTTTAAATGTGGTCGATCATGTCATTTAATGTGGTCCGTCATATCTTTTTAATGTGGTCCGTCATATCTTTTTAATGTGGCCCACCATGTCATTCATGTGGTCTGCCACTTAATTTCACGTGGTCTGCCACATCTTTTAACGTGGTAGGTCACACCATTCAATGTGGTACGCCATATCATTTAAAGTGGTCGGTCATGTCATTTAATGTGGTCTGTCACGTCATTTAATGTGGCCCGCTCTGTCATTCAGTGTGGTCTGCCACATCATTTAATGTGGTCTGCCACATCATTTAATGTGGTCTGCCACATCATTTGGGGCGGCATGGCCTAGTGGGTAGAGCGACCGTGGCAGAAACCTGAGGGTTCCAGGTTCCCTCCCCGACTCTTTCCATCCAAATCGCTGCCGTTGTGTCCTAGGGCAGGACACTTCACCCTTGCCTCCAGTGCCGCTCACACTGGTGAACGAATGATGAATGATAGGTGGTGGTCGAAGGGGCCGTAGGCGCAAACTGGCAGCCACGCTTCCGTCAGTTTAAAAAATGTTTTACCCATCACACAATATCCCTAAAAAAAGCTTCAAAATGCCTGATTTTAACCATCGTTATATACACCCGTCCATTTTCCTGTGACGTCACACAGTGATGCCAATACAAACAAACATGGCGTATAGAACAGCAAGGTATAGCGACATTAGCTCGGATTCAGACTCGGATTTCAGCGGCTTAAGCGATTCAACAGATTACGCATGTATTGAAACGGATGGTTGTAGTGTGGAGGCAGGTAGCGAAAACGAAATTGAAGAAGAAACTGAAGCTATTGAGCCATATCCGTTTGAACCGTATGCAAGCGAAACCGACGAAAACGACACAACAGCCAGCGACACGGGAGAAAGCGAGGACGAATTCGGCGATCGCCTTCTAACCAACAATTGGTATGTGTTTGTTTGGCATTAAAGGAAACTAACAACTATGAACTAGGTTTACAGCATATGAAATACATTTGGCAACAACATGCACTTTGAGAGTGCAGACAGCCCATTTCAGGCGCGCTAAGAACATATATTTTTCCACGATTTCAGCACTCAGGTTAACCATACCTAAATAGACACAAAATACTGCATTACACAAGACTACCCGAATGTACTCGAATGATTGAAAAAAAAAAATGTTTTTACGCTAAATTATTGGTAAACACAGTTTATGTATAATAATTTACGTAAAACCGCGAGTAATGAATAAAGTTTTCATTAATTAATATATTCTGTAGACATACCCTCATCCGCTCTCTTTTCCTGAAAGCTGATCTGTCCAGTTTTGTAGTTGATGTCAGCATCTGCTTTGAGTGTCGCAGGATATCCACACATTCTTGCCATCTCTGTCGTAGCATAGCTTTCGTCGGTAAAGTGTGCGGAACAAACGACTGACCATTTCGTCGGCTTTCCCCACAGCCTCGTATTTTGAACAAATTGTGTCCAATTTCTTGCCACTTTCGCATCTTTGGGCCACTGGTGCAACTTGAATCCGTCCCTGTTCGTGTTGTTACACCCTCCGACAACACACCGACGAAAGTGAGAAAATGGCGGATTGCTTCCCGATGTGACGTCACGTTGTGACGTCATCGCTCCAGAGCGAATAATAGAAAGGCGTGTAATTCGCCAAAATTCACCCATTTAGAGTTCGGAAATCGGTTAAAAAAATATATGGTCTTTTTTCTGCAACATCAAGGTATATATTGACGCTTACATAGGTCTGGTGATAATGTTCCCCTTTAATGCGGTCCGCTATGTCATTTAAAGTGGACCGTTTGCACAAAATCCTTGAAATTTCCACAAATGCTCCGGGACCGAAGCCCACCCGAATCGTTGTCAAAACTGCAATGTGAACGACTACATAAAAAGTCTTGAACAAAAAACATGAGTTGTGTTTCATACTTTGCAGTGCGATCGTAGTCCTAGAGCTACTGTAACCATAACTTCTCACATATACAAACCCCGTTTCCATATGAGTTGTGAAATTGTGTTAGATGTAAATATAAACGGAATACAATGATTTGCAAATTATTTTCAACCCATATTCAGTTGAATATGCTACAAAGACAACATATTTGATGTTCAAACTGATAAACTTTTTTTGTTGTTGCAAATAATCATTAACTTTAGAATTTGATGCCAGCAACACGTGACAAAGAAGTTGGGAAAGAAAAAATTGGCTCATTTTTATACTTAGCAAACTCATCTCGCGGGCCGGATAAAACCTGTTTGCGGGCCTCATCTGGCCTGCGGGCCGTACTTTTGACACTCCTGTTTTAGAGCAACCAGTTGTTAAACGTTTATGTGCCTAATTAAAATCATATGACACTACATACGTTACATCAGGAGAAAAGAAGAAAGAAAACTGTATCCTAGCCCCACAACACTGTCAGCAGTCTGCTCAAACACTGAATAATCTTAGCAAAGGCTGCTACTGCCTCAAGTCGCTAATAAAATAAATCTGCAGCAGGAATGCGATATTATTCTTTAAGCTACCGTGAAATGTAAGAAAAATACTGAGACTCGGGCCTATTTCTGCACATGTAACCACAACAAAGCAACTTCTGAAAGTTTTCTACTTTCCCACGTTTCCAGGTCCGAGAGGGCTACAGTTAAATAGTGTCAGACAACATTATAGGACGGAAGAATACCTTCACACACCTCACCTCTTCTCTGCCAAAGTGCTTGCTATGCTGCCGTCCTGTCATGATATCGCGTGTCGTGAGGCCGCGGCAACACAACAACATGAGCCGCTCTTTGTCTGTCAAGGGTCTTTTCACGCAATAACTTTTTTTTGTGTTGGGTTTCATCTTGTATTGTTTGGGCAGCAGGCGTCTGCTCAAAATGGTTATTTATTGCTGAGACGGCACCCTTCCACATGTAATGTTGTCTGATTGGTAATGTCGAGAGAAAGCTTTTAAAGTCTGTACAAAAATGTCTGTTTTACCATCTGTTAAGAGGCCCTGAAAGCTCTGAGCTCACAGAACATAAACACCTCAACGCTTTAATATTGAACTTGTTTACTACCTCAGGTAAGACTTCACAATTTGATTTGTTTACTTTTTAGTTGTAAAAATGTATGATGGGTTCTCACTTCTCTGTGAAGCGCTTTGAGTGTCTAGAAAAGCGCTATATAAATCTAATCCATTATTATTATTTATTATTTGTCTCAGAGCCTGTTTATGTACCGTATTTTTCGGACTATAAGGCGCACTTCAAATCCTTTCGTTTTCTCAAAACTCGACAGTGCGCCTTATAACCCGGTGCGCCTAATGTACGGAATAATTCTGGTTGTGCTTACAGACCTCGAAGCAATTTCATTTGGTACATGGTGTAATGATAAGTGTGACCAGTAGATGGCAGTCACACATAAGAGATATGTGTAGATGTAAAATACGGTACCGCAATTGGGGATGGGTACCTTTTGTATTTCGATACCAGTACTCAACAGTACCAATTTTCGGTAGTTTTTTGTCTGTTAATAAATGTCAATTGTTTAATAATAACATGTATTTGTTTTAATGTCACATCAAAATGAGCTGATAATGATAACTGTGCTGCCCATCTCCTTTTATTACATAGACATGCACATGCACATTCTAGTGTGGCAAAAAAAAAGCATGTTCCCCATGGTCACACATCGCACTGTGTTGCTTGAGTGCTTGTTTCCTCGACATGTGTTTGAGCCGGTGTTTAGTCTGAAACCGGACGTGACGTTACCATTAATTGATCTACGTGGACCCCGACTTAAACAAGTTCAAAAACGTATTCGGGTATTACCATTTAGTGGTCAATTGTACGGAATATGTACTGTACTGTACAATCTACTAATAAAAGTTTCAATCAATCAATCAATCAAAAATGTCATGCGCAACAAAGATATCGAAATATGGCACCATTTGAATTTACGAGAATCGATACCCCGTAGTACTGACGGAATTCGGTCAGTGCCTACCAAGGTCCCGAATTTGGTACCAATTGTTTTTTTTTCTTTTGTAAGAAAAAAGTGCATACCGTATTTTTCAGACCATAGGGCGCACCGAATTAAAAGGCGCACTGCCGATGAGCGGGTCTATTCAAGTCGTTTTTTCATAGAAAAGGTGCATTATAAGGCGCATTAAAAGGGTCATATTATGATTTTTTTCTAAATGTAAAACACTATCTTGTGGTCTACATAACATGTGATGGTGTTTTTTGGTGAAACTGTTGCACAGATTATGTTTTAGAGACCATTTTCAAGCCGCTTTCTGAGCGTCTCTTCAGGATGTGCTGTTTTGTGGGCGGTCTTATTTACGTGGCTCACCTTCAGCAGCGTCTTCTCCCCGTCATCTTTGTTGTAGCGGTGTAGCGTGCAAGAACGGGGGTGGAAGAAGTGTCAAAAGATGTAGCTAACTGTTTTAATGACATTCAGACTTTACTTCAATCAATAACGGAGCAGCATCTCCTCATCTGTGGCTCACTAGTGCAACATCAATGCCAGAAATGTGTCCCGTGAAAAACCGTCCGACCGAACCCTCTAATAACTAAAGTTCCGTGGGTGAATTATGTAAACCCACTACAGTTTTTAGCGCTTTGATAGCGAGTCTACTGACAGATATAAGAAAGAACTTTACACTACTTTATATTAGAAATGGCAACAGCAGAAGATGAATGCCACATAAGAAGGTAGAGAAATAGAAGAAGCTTATCGACTATGGTGTTGGCACGGACTACAATGGCGAACGCGCGCGCATTTTCAGTACTTATGCAGATCCCAAATACACATCAGCAGGTACCAGAAAGTAAGGAAAGTCGGTTTTGCATAATATTGCGAAACAAAACACCAGGTAATATGTCTGTTAATAGGTGCCATTTTACGGTCCTTATACACACACCATAATAATACTCGTATGTTTAATGCGCAGACAATACGTCGAGCGGTGCGTCTCCATAGCTTAACGAAGTCGTACTAAAAACATCTTGACAGATTTTTAAGCGCCGTGTGTAATATTCTATATTCTCAATGGAACATTTCAAGTTTTGGTGTTGTTTACTGGAAACATCTTGCAGTTTACAAGTACTGTATTTTTCGGAGTATAAGTCGCTCCGGAGTATAAGTCTCACCGGCCGAAAATGCACAATAAAGAAGGAAAAAAACATATATAAGTCGCACTGGAGCATAAGTCGCATTTTTTGGGGAAATTTATTTGATAAAACCCAACACCGAGAATAGACATTTGAAAGGCAATTTAAAATAAATAAAGAATAGTGAACAACAGGCTGAATAAGTGTACGTTATATGAGGCATAAATAACCAACTGAGAACGTGCCTGGTATGTTAACGTAACATATTATGGTAAGAGTCATTCAAATAACTATAACATATAAAACATGCTATACGTTTACCAAACAATCTGTCACTCCTAATCGCTAAATCCCATGAAATCTTATACGTCTAGTCCAGTGGTTCTTAACCTTGTTGGAGGTACCAAACCCCACCGGTTTCATATGCGCATTCACCGGACCCTTCTTTAGTGAAAAATAAAATGTTGTTTTTTTTCAAATTCAATACGAAGTTATATGTTTTTGGTAACACTTTAGTATAGGGAACATATTCTAAGTAACAAAGACTGAATTTAGAGTTTTTTGGACACTAGGGGAACATATTCTAAGTAACAAAGACTTAATTTAGAGTTATTTTGGTTAGGGTTAGGGTTAGAGGGTTAGGGCCAGGGTTAGAGAGTCAGGGTTATAATAAGGCCATGCAGAATAAGGCATTAATAAGTACTTAATAATGACTAGTTAGGAGCCAATATGTTACTAATTTACATGTTAATAAGCAACTAATTAATGGTGAATATGTTCCCCATACTAAAGTGTTACCATATTTTTTTTACTGGTGCACAAAATGAACCGTGCATGAACATCACCTTGTTCAAAGAACAAAACCAACACACATAAACACACAACAAATTACACACCTGCAATGCAGCCTGACTTCTGCTGTTGCTGTATCCGTAATACACCGATAGGGAGAAGTTTTTATTTACACGATGAGTCGGGTGTGTCTTGACCGCCGCCGAACCCCTGAGGCCGACTCACCGAACCCCTAGGGTTCGATCGAACCCAGGTTAAGAACCAATGGTCTAGTCTCTTACGTGAATGAGCTAAAGAATATTATTTGATATTTTACGGTAATGTGTTAATAATTTCACACATAAGTCGCTCCTGAGAGTAAGTCGCACCCCCGGCCAAACTATGAAAAAAACTGCGACTTATAATCCAAAAAATACGGTAACTTGCGACTTACTCAATCAAATCAAATCTCAGTCTCCTGACTGAGATTTTTCTTCTCTATGTATGACTGCCATTTACTGGTCACACTTATCATTACACCATGTACCAAATAAAATTGCTTCGAGGTCGGTAAGCACAACCAGAATTATTCCATACATTAGGCGCACCGGATTATAAGGCGCACTGTCGATTTTTGAGAAATGAAAGGATTTTAAGTGCGCCTTATAGTCCGAAAAATACGGTAACTACTCATGTGAACACATTGGACACGAGTTGAAGACATTATCAGAATCAGAATCAGAATCAGAATCAGCTTTATTGTCATTATGCAAGGTAACGAGATTGAGGCCATTCCATACAGTGCGATGTGTGCATGCTAGAAAAACAATGTGCAAATATATTTAAAAAAATTAAAAAATAAAAATAAAAAAAAATTAAAAAAAATGTATGTAATGTTTGTAATTTTGGGATCTGACAGGAAAATATTTGTTAAAACCCTAATTCAAAGTTAAATCAAATGAAATAAACACAACAAAAACCTAGTTTTTATCTTCTTATCGCCGTTGTCCCTTTGCGTATTTTGTAGTGCCTGCAGCCATTTCTTGTAACATTTGGTGGGGGTTTTTTCATGACTGACACATTTATAGCGGGGACAACGCCAAGCCCCGAAATCAATCATAGCGGTTCCGCTTCAACACACCAACTCCTGGACATGAAATAGGGGCTGGGCGGAGGTAGACTTCAAGCATTCGCACACGCGAGTGATTCACTGCAGGGCGATTGTCTGCAAGGAGGCAGTAAAGGCAAACAGCTTATTTCCATACAAATTGCTGCAGTGTGAAGCCAAGGAAACACACACACACACACACACACACACACACACACACACACATACACACACACACACACACACACTTTGGGTCTGGATGGAGACCATGAAAACCGCCTCTGTTGTGGTAAACACCTGACTTGTGTGCATTGTGCGGACATGCTAGGGCGTTAAGTCAGGACCGTTAGCTGTGTGCCTGATTGTCGTCTCTACGACCACAAAGTGTCTCACATGGGGATGACATGTCAGCCCACCCCCCCCCCACCTCGCCCCACCATCACATCACACCCTGCCAGTTGTGTGGTCTCTACCTCCCCTTCACATTCCTCCCTTACCTTATGTGTGTGTGAGAGCACTGATACTGGCGCTACCTTTACACTGTTTTCAACCGAGAATGGATATTTTTTCGAAACGCTGTTGTTATATACGTTTTGATACGTTCAATGACAAGTCCATGTAGGCATGCCTTAAAAGCCGAACAACAACATTGTTCTCGACTTTGAAGAATTTGGAGGTAATCCTCCTTTTTCATTGTCCCATTTACTCTCTGTAAAGCAGAAAAACAGGCCCAGAGCATAATACTACCACCACCATGCATGACGGTACGCATGGTGTTCCTGGGATTAAAAGGTCTCCCTTGTCTCCTCTAAACATATTGCTGGTTATTGTGGCCGAACAGCAACAATGAAAAAGGAGGATTACCTCCAAATTTTTCAGGACAACCTGAAATCATCAGCCCGGAGGTTGGGTCTTGGGCGCAATTGGGTGTTCCAACAGGACAATGACCCCAAACACATGTCAAAAGTGGTAAAGGAATGGCTAAATCAGGCTAGAATTAAGGTTTTAGAATGGCCTTCCCGACGTCCTGACTTAAACGTGTGGACAATGCTAAAGAAACAAGTCCATGTCAGAAAACCAACAAATTTAGCTGAACTGCACCAATTTTGTCATGAGGAGTGGTCAAAAATTCAACCAGAAGCTTGTGGATGGCTACCAAAAGCGCCTTATTGCAGTGAAACTTGCCAAGGGACATGTAAGCAAATATTAACATTGCTGTATGTATACTTTTGACCCAGCACATTTGCTCACATTTTCAGTAGACCCATAATAAATTCATAAAAGAACCAAACTTCATGAATTTTTTTTTTTGTGACCAACAAGTACGTGCTCCAATCACTCTATCACAAAAAAATATGAGCTGTAGAAATTATTGGAAACTCAAGACATGACATTATGTTCTTTACAAGTGTATGTAAACTTTTGACCATGACTGTAGGTCCAAAAAAAGGAATTTCATAGGTAGTTTGTACTTCATGAAGTTTTGCACTTGTTGTGTTTTTTTGTGTGTTTTTCTGTTTGTTTTCATTATATTTGGATGTAATTGTTGGTTTATATGATATCATTAAGAAAGACTACGAATTATGTTGAAGGGGGCAGGAAAATATAAGATTTTTCTTCTCAGGCATTGGTGTGTAAATGGATAATTGAATAATTGTGGTATAATTGTCTATCGATCAAAGATGCACATCAATGAAGGAGGTAAATAAAAATGAAATGAGATAAGGTTTAAGTTTTCATTAATGCTTGAATGGTAAAAACGGTTTAAAAAAACATAAAAAGAAAATGTTTCAAACTACAATGGAACTTTTTTTTATGTCGCAAAAAAACAACGAGAGCCACCTGTAAGAGTTTTAAGATGGGGGAGGGGCCAGTAGCACTACTTGTTGCTTGTTGAGAAGAGCGGCTCTCCAAAAGTTTATTTACAAATTTTGTCACTAGTCGCTTTTTTGAAAAACATATCTAAGAGATCTGATCACGCGTTTTTTAAGGTGACAAAGTTGGCAACATGTATCCCTCCTGCTCCGTCTTCTTATTCTCTGGCAGACCAGGGGCCTGATCGACTAAGACCCAAATACCACACACAAAATAGTGTGTGAAAACTATTAAATAGTGTGTATTGTTAGTCGGCGTGTTACGTGCGATTTACTAAAACTGCGTGTGCGATTGTAAAGTGGTGCAGACCGCCTTATATAAATAAGGATTTTTCGTCTACTATACGGGGCATCATCGTGGAGACACTCTTATTTACTGCGCATTTACGGCTTTGTTTTCTAACATGCAGGAGACATGTAACACTTTTTATGGGCATTTTAAAAGCAGTACTGTCGTGCATCTACGTTGAAACCACTTTTTTTTTTACTGCTGAAAGTGCACGCATTGGAGAGAGGCTGCACTTACTCCGGCTCAAGAGGCAAAATAATGCATATTTAATAGGGGTGTAGCGGTACACAAAAATTTCGGTTCGGTACGTACCTCGGTTTAGACGGTACGTACCTCGATTTAGAAGTCACGGTTCGGTTCATTTTCGGTACAGTAAAAAAAATATATATATATACATTTTTGGGTTATTTATTTACTAAATTTGCAAAATCTTCCACCAAAAATATTTTTCTTAGTGGAATATTTGATGTGAAGTAATCGGAACCTTGGATAGGTCAATAATTCATAACAACATGCATTTTGATTCAATATTATGTTTTGAGCAATGACAGTTTGAAAGAGAAAAAAAACAGCTTTGTTTTATTAGTCAACATCTCAACATTTTCTAAATTACATTTAACCTTCAAGCTTTTTTATTTCACTTTTGTTATGTTTTTGTATATTTTAATAGTATTTTTAGAATGTGCCGTGGGCCTTTAAAACATTAGCTGTGGGCCGCAAATGGCCTCCGGGGCACACTTTTGACACCCCTGCTATAGATAACAAAAAATGAAATCTGATAAATCTGTGGATAAAAAGCAGAGCCTGGCGACGCATGCACGTTTATCATAACTCTCTCGCTCTCTCTCTGTCTCTGCCACTCCCTCACGAATGCTGCTGCGCGCACAATTTGTTTTGTTTTTAACCCCTTCTTAACCCTGAACGTACATTGAAAATACACGCAACCCTAACTCAAAATGCCGGACATTTGAGGGATTTAAGAAACTCCGTCCGGACAGCCCCGCAAAAGAGGACATGTCCGGTGAAAAGAGGACCTATGGTCAGTCTATTGTAGCCCGTTAGCTGCCTCGGTGTGCATTGTTTACACAACGTGCAGAAAGCTACTTAATATGTCGATGTGGAAACTCGTTCGGTACACCTACGAACCGAACCGAAACCCCCGTACCGAAACGGTTCATTACAAATACACGTATCGTTACACCCCTATTAAATAGTGTGTATTGTTAGTAGGCGTGTTGCGTGCGATTTACTAAAACTGCGCGTGCAATTGTAAAGTGGTGCAGACCGCCTTATTTAAATAAGGATTTTTCGTCTACTATACGGGGCATCACCACGGAGACACTCTTATTTACTGTGCATTCATGTTATCATGCCCCTACTTGCGGCGCTTTGCTTTGTTTTCTAACACGCAGGAGATATGTAACACCTTTTATGGGCATTTTAAAAGCAGTACTGCTGTGCATCTACGTTGAAACCACTTTTTTTTTTTACCACTGAAAGTGCACGTATTGGAGAGAGGCTGCACTCAAGAGGCAAAATAATGCATACTTAAATCAAATTTTTTCATCAGAAGTAGAGATGTCCGATAATATCGGACTGCCGATAAATGCTTTAAAATGTAATATCGGAAATTATCGGTATCGGTTTCAAAAAGTAAAATTTATGACTATTAAAAACGCTGATGTATGTAGTGGTACACGATGTAGGGAGAAGAACAGAGCGCCAATAAACCTTAAAGGCACTGCCTTTGCGTGCCGGCCCAATCACAGAATATCTAAGGCTTTTCACGCACACAAGTGAATGCAAAGCATACTTGGTCAACAGCCATACAGGTCACACTGAGGGTGGCCGTATAAACAACTTTAACACTGTTACAAATATGCGCCACACTGTGAACCCACACCAAACAAGAATGACAAACACATTTCGGGAGAACACCCGCACCGTAACACAACATAAACACAACAGAACAAATACCCAGAACCCCTTGCAGCACTAACTCTTCCGGGACGCTACAATATACCCCCCCCAGCACCTGAACCCCGCCCAACCCCGCCCACCTCAACCTCCTCATGCTCTCTCAGGGAGAGCATGTCCCAAATTCCAAGCTGCTGTTTTGAGGCATTTAAAAAAAAAAGCACTTTGTGACTTCAATAATAAATATGGCAGTGCCATGTTGGCATTTTTTTCCATTACTTGAGTTTTTTTGGAAAACCTTGTTACATTGTTTAATGCATCCAGCGGGGCATCACAACAAAATTAGGCATAATAATGTGTTTATTCCACGACTGTATATATCGGTATCGGTTGATATCGAAATCGGTAATTAAGAGTTAGACAATATCGGAATATCGGATATTGGCAAAAATCAGAAGTACTTGATTAATCCCCGAGGGGATTATAGTAATCATATAAGAAATACTTTAATAATATATATTCTATGTGAAACAAAAAGAAAAACCTTTAAAAATAGATTTAATGGTACCAAAACGCATAAATTGTATTTGTTTTAATAAGTCCTTCAATGATGTAGCTGAATAGACGTTTCATGTAATATTTTTTATTTCTGACCATCCAAAATGTTGACACACATATGTAGGGCGGAGTATTCCCGTCTGCACGAGCACTGATTCTGCAGCCGTGTGTGGAACTGGCGCGTTGATGATCAGCATATATTTTGCATATTTCAGAAGACAGACACAAAATGGATTGCACGCCCTAGTCTGCTGACTTAACAGACGCAATGCACTTTGCATCGGTTTAATAGTGCTATCAGGTTTGCACATGTTTTAGTACAAGCAAACGTTCAATAAATCTGGCCCTGAGTGTACTATTAGTGGGCGTTTTGCGTGTGCTCTACTAAGACTGCAGGTACAATTGATAACAAGTGCAGACCGCCCTAGTTAAATGAGGTTTTTGCGTGTACTACGTGGTAACGCTGGGCGATATATTGATATACTCGATATATCGCAGGTTTGTCTCTGTGCGATATAGAAAATGACTATATCGGATATTCGAGTATACGTTCTCACGCAGTTGCTTATAGCTGCTGGCATTACACTACAGGCTCTTCCCACTCCTTCTTGTGTCTCCTTCTCACAGACATCAAGCGCACCTCCTTACACACGTCACATACGTATACGCTCTCGCGGAGCAGAGAGGTAGCAGCATGGGTAACGTTAGCTGTGGTGCGGGTGGTAATACGAGAGAAAGAAGGTGCGAATCTGGTAACAAATGAAGGAAGAATTAATTCCCAAGAAAAACAACAGGGGGTCCATTGTCTGGCGGTGGTTTGGCTTCAAGTGGGAATATGTCGAACAGACAACCGTAATTTGTCAAGTGTGGGGCAAACGTGTTGCTACAAAAAGTAGCATTATTGAATTGAATTATATTTATATAGGGCTTTTCTCTAGTGACTCAAAGCACTTTTACATAGTGAAACCGAATATCTAAGTTACATTTAAACCAGTGTGGGTGGCCCTGGGAGCAGGTGGGTAAAGTGTCTTGCCCAAGGACACAACGGCAGTGACTAGGATGGCGGAAGCGGGGATCGAACCTGTAACCCTTAAGTTGCTGGCACGGCCACTCTACCAACCGAGCTATACTGCTATTATGTAGCATCATTTGAAAAGTCACCTGCCAGAGAATGAAGAGTGCTTACTCCGCGTGTCAACATCTCCGTTCGGTGCCACACTATCAAAATGCAGAGGCAAACATTTCCAGATCAACACTGTATGAAAAAAATAAGTCAACAACAAAAGGAGATAACGTCCACAGTAACCTACCACATAGCGAAGGACGAACACTATTTGATTTCCTATTATGCAGCTCATTTTTATTTGACAGTTATTGAAATATCTTGTGTGACATCATGCACAAAAGTGCACTTTATTTGTTTTTAACTATTGTAGTGGCGTTCTGTACAAAAAGTGCACTTTAATTTAGTGTTGTTTTGATATGTCATCTTAGTGACATCATGCACAAAAGTGCACTAATAGCCTGTTTTAAAATGTCTCTGACAATCTTGCATTTGAAATGACATGAATGTTTGTGCCACTGCTTAAGAACGGTTTAATAAATACAGTTTTGGTGAATTGACTTAGTTGTGATTTCCCTCTCTGCATGAAAGTTTAAAATGAGCATATATTAATGCAGTATGAACAAGAATGTTTTAATGTAGACACATGGAATCATCATACTGCTGTGATTATATGTTCATTCAAGGCTAAGGCAAAATATTGAGATACATATCGTGTATCGCGATATGGCCTAAAAATATCTTTTAAAAAAAAGGCCATATCGCCCAGCCCTACTTTTAACCGTAAAATGTATGTGTAAAAAAAAAAAGAAGGATGATTTGTACATTTTCAGAATTTCAGAGTTTTTAAACGAAGACAACAATCTGAAGTTGACTTTGTTTTTAAGTTATCATGCCATGATTCGACCACCTCTAGATTTCCCTAATTAAGTTTTTGACCCAAGAAAATGTACATCGCAAAAAGGTTTTATATGAAAAACAAACGATATTAAAAAACAAAACACATCAATTGAATTTGTTTTTATAAGCCCGTTAATTAGCAGCACCACAATTATAAAAATATATTGCTGAATAGACGATATGTCTAATGTTTTTTACTTTTGATGGTCCATATATGTTGACACAACTACGTAGGACAAAGCTGCAGCGCAATCGCCTCCTGTAGACGCAAAACAGCTAAGCAGAACAGTTTTTAGTTTTGATAAATCACACTGCGTGTGCTGAATAATCGTATTTGCACTTCCTCCTCCCAGTTTTGTGAGCGTTCTGGTGATCAGCATATATTCTGCATATTATTGGAGACAGACAGGCTAACTGGATTGTGCTCTTTATTTTGCTCACTAAAGAGACGCAATCCCCAAGCGTATTAATTCAGCTTTGCATGCGCTATAAAGTTTGCATGTGTTCTATTACACGCACACCTTTAGTAGATCAGTCCCCAGGTGCACTATAAAGTTAGACATACATCCATAACATGTTTACGGGCGAGACGGCCACACATCAATGAATGTATGGGAGAGAGTGGGGTAAGCATGCAGAAATATGTCAAAACAACAACAACAATGGCGGACCACAGCTTAAGAGGAATATCTTCCTACCATTTGGGAGACAACATACTTAAGATATCCTGCATTTCTGTCTCATATAGTCACACAAAAATGAAAATGGGCCAGTGTATCCCCCTAGAAAAAGCTACTATTAGGTCTTAAGCAACACACACACGGCTTGTCATTATAGCGTCTAGTGGAAGGTGATGTCATACATAAAGAGCCCATGACATAGGTGTACATTAGGTCAGTGTGTCTCAATTATTTCCTGTCATGACCACCTGGGGGACACAATTTTTCCACAACCCCCATTGAATATTGAGTACTTGATAATATTTATTTAATACGGTAATAATATTTTATCTAATATAATATATTTAACATTTCCCACTATTTGAGAAACACTGCTTTAGGTACACCTGCAGAATTTATTAGTACAAAAACTGTATCATACACCTTGCCTTTACTTTAATGACAGTGCCTGGCATTGTATGTTTATTATGACTGTAGGGTTCCAGTAGTTTGCCATGCACTGCACCGTACTGAGAGCGGTTTCTAACATTCTGCTGACTTATTAAAACTAATAATTAGGGATTTTCTGATCAGGGTTTTATGTTGCTGATTCTGATCATCCATGAGTGACATCGTCCGATACTAATCACATGTATTAACTGTAAATGTTTCAATGTATTTATGGTGAGTGCTATTGACATTTAATAATATCAACACAATATTTAAACTAGTTCCTTATTATTTTCCTCTGTGTGTAATATGTTTAGTCTCATCCCACAGTGATAATGATACTTAATAATAATACTTATTATACAAAGAAATGTCGTTTATTTTCCGTAATGCATGTGATTATTATTAGCTTAGAGCAGGGCTGTCGAACTCGTTTTCCACTGAGGGCCACGTCGCAGTTATGGCTGCCCTCAGAGGGCCGCTTGTAACAATAATTAATTTATGAATATAAATGTATAGGGATGCACCTCATTAATTGTTATACAACTGCATATGCATTTGATTACTATATTTTTTACATACAGGATACTGTAAAAAAAAAAAAAAAAAAGCTTGCAATTTTGCAGTAAAAAAACTGGCAGCTCAATTGCTACAATTTTTCTGTAAAATTTACGGTGGTTTTACAGCCATATTACTTTAAATGTAAAAACGTTTCTATTGTTTTTCATACAGTAACATTTTCGCAACTGAGCTTGCCAGTTTTTTACCATAAAATCTATAGTCATTTCTACAGTGATGGATAACTTGCTTTGAAGTTACTTATTATATCATTTTTATTTATATTTAAAAAAAAAGTGTTATATGTATCATAGTATTATATTTGTTGCAGATAATATTAAAGTTTAAAAGATATGCAGTAGCATGCAATACATGTATTTCTCTCAAAATGGAAAGAATACATTTAGTAAGACAAGATAACATAAAGTAGTTTATTTCAAGGCTTTCGCTGGCCCCCGGGGCCTTGAGTTTGACACATGTGGCTTCGATGAGCGGCTCCACACAAATAAATATACTTAATTTTGTATTTGTATTTGTATTGAATTTGCATATGTGGATCGCTTTTTTGCTTTTGTGTCGATGAGACATTTCTACCACAAACCAGATGCACAAATAAATGTGACCTACAAACTCCCCTGAACAACCAGCAGAGGGCACAGCAGCCAGAGCGGTCTGGGTCACAGAGCATTATATGCATTATATGCAAAATACCCGGAGTTCTCTGCACAAAAACAATCCAGGTCTTTACAGAGAGAACGCACAACGGACCTGAGCTAGCTAACGTTAGCGTTGTATTAGCTAATGGTAATTTATCCAGTTAATTTGAAAGACCGTGCTAGCTGCTTATTTTATTGTATCAATGCCGTTTAATGACCTTGTCCCGATGTAGATACTGATCCCTTAACAGTGCAATGTGTGTCAAATCATACCAAAAGTCATGACGTAATATGACCCTCCCTAGTGTGCCTCTGATTGGCTCGCCAGTGTCTGACCATGTCTGTGACCCAGACCGCTCTGGCTGCAGTGCCCTCTGCTGGTTGTTCAGGGGAGTGTGTAACTCCACATTTATTTGTGCATCTGGTTTGTGGTAGAATTGTCTCATCGACACAAAAGCAAAAAAGCGATCCACATATGCAAATTCAATACAGATACAAAAGACAAAACCAAGCATATTTATATTCAAATCTCAAAAATATATTTACAAATACGCGTTTATTTATACAAATTATTTATTTATTTGTACATCACATTTGTATTTGTATATTTATTAATATATGTATATGTATTAATATCATATTGATATATATATAAGGGCCCTGTGATGAGGTGGCGACTTGTCCAGGGTGTAATCCGCCTTCCGCCCGAATGCAGCTGAAATAGGCTCCAGCACCCCCGTGACCCCGAATGGGACAAGCGGTAGGAAATAGATGGATAGATGGACGTTTATTTATACAAATTCTTGATTTATTTGTATGTCACATTTTAACATTTACAAATTTTATTTGTATGTATTTTCAAATCTCAAAAATATATTTACAAATACGCGTTTATTTATACAAATTATTTATTTATTTGTATGTCACATTTGTATTTGTTTATTTATTAATATATGCATATGTATTAATATCATATTGATATATATAAGGGCCCTGTGATGAGGTGGCGACTTGTCCAGGGTGTACCCCGCCTTCTGCCAGAATGCAGCTGAGATAGGCTCCAGCACCCCTGCCACCCCAAATGGGACAAGCGGTAGAAAATGGATGGATGGATGGATGGATGGACGTTTATTTATACAAATTCTTGATTTATTTGTATGTCACCTTTTTATATTCAGAAATGTTATTTGTATATATTTTAAAATCTCAAAAATATATTTACAAATACGCGTTTATTTATACAAGTAATTTATTTATTTGTACATCATATTTGTATTTGTATATTTATTAATATATGCATATGTATTAATATCATATTGATATTAGGGCTGCAACAACTAATCGATTAAATCGATTAAAATCTATTAAAAAAATAGTTGCCGATTAATTTAGTCATCGATTCGTTGGATCTATGCTATGCGCATGCGCAGAGGCTATTTTTTTTAATTATTTAAAAAAAATTTTTTATAAACCTTTATTTATAAACTGCAACATTTACAAACAGCTGAGAAACAATAATCAACATAAGTATGGTGCCAGTATGCTGGGGTTTTTTCAACACTGGAAAGGGTAGAAATGTAGTTTGTCTCTTTTATCCGATTATTAATTGATTAATCGAAGTAACAATCGACAGATTAATCGATTATCAAATTAGTTGTTAGTTGCAGCCCTAATTGATATATATAAGGGCCTTGTGATGAGGTGGCGACTTGTCCAGGGTGTACCCCACCTTCCGCCTGAATGCAGCTGAGATAGGCTCCAGCACCCCTGCGACCTCTAATGGGACAAGCGGTAGGAAATGGATGGATGCATAAATTGACGTGAGACAATTCTACCTCCATACTTATATGATGAACTCCAACCACCATAATAAACTTGCTGTTAATTAATTATGTCCTAACATTTGCAGGTGAAAATATGTGATGTGAGAGCCACTTGGTCAATTTATGGCTTTTCACACATTTCTCTCAAAGTTGTAAACACGTTGACGCCTCCGTGTTGACCACACAGAAGAATAAAACACCTGATTGACACTTTTACAGCATGTAATATTGAAGTTTAGCATGGGAAGTTGTCCACAATAGTGTAGTTCCTATGTGTTGTCCTCACTTACCCACAGCTCTGATGACCAAGCCGGTGGCGGACTTGAGGGCTCTCCGCATCCAGGCTTCCCTCAGCACCTCCAAGCTGCCGACGCTCCCCTGGACGAGAAGCACCAGGTTCTCCATCCAGCCCTGGAAGTTCACGTCTCCCATGGCCCGGACGAGTCTTTTATTCCAAAAGCTGCGCAGGTTTTGCGCCTTAAAGTCCGCGAACACCTCCAGCCCGGTGGCGGTGCCGCTGCGGCGGTTGTGGTGAAGCCGGTTTTGGCTCTCGTCGTCCGGTCCGAACACCACCGCCAGGGAGGCGGCGGACAGTTGCACCGGCCGCGGCTGTAAGAGCGACATGTCCGCGTGAAAGGTAATGACTCGACTTGTTGAATTTATCGCTCGTTAGTCCCGTGGAAACATCGTAAGAACCTCCGCTGTGAGAGTGCTCCAGCCCACTGGTGTCACCCAGCAGGAGGAGGGGGGAGGGGCAGGAGTGTTGGGTCACACAGGTGGACCTCCCATTCTCGTGCGTGTGCGTGCGCGCGCTTCTGCGAGCACACCAGCACAGGTACCTCAACTTACGAGCTTACGAGGTTCTTTGATGGAGGTCTTAACCCAGGGGTCGGCAACCCAAAATGTTTAAAGAGCCATATTGGACCAAAAATACAAAAACAAATCTGTCTGTAAAAAATTAAAAGCCATATTACATACAGATAGTGTGTCATGGAATTAAGAGGACTTAATAAAGGAAACTAAATGACCTCAAATATAGCTACAAATGAGGCATAATGATGCAATATGTACATATAGCTAGCCTAAATAGCCTGTTAGCATCGATTAGCTTGCAGTCATGCAGTGACCAAATATGTCTGATTAGCACTCCACACAAGTCAATAACACCAACAAAACTCACCTTTCATGCACAACCTTAAAAGTTTGGTGGACAAAATGAGACAGAAAAAGAAGTGGCATAATACACGTCCTAGAAAGTCGAAGAAAGTTATACATGAAAACAAACTACGGTAAGTTCAAGGACCGCCAAAATTAGTAGGACAAAACGGCGCTTGCCAAATACTCGAATCAGTGAAGCATGTTTAATATAAACAGTGTGCTTTGTAACAATTAGGGAGGTTTGTGTCATGTTTGTCCTCCTACAGAACCATATTAAAACAAAAATAGATTTTTTCCCCCTCATCTTTTTCCATTTTTCATACATTTTTTAAAAAAGTTCTAGAGAGCCACTAGGGCGGCGCTAAAGAGCCGCGGGTTGCCGACCCCTGTCTTAACCCAACACACTCGTAACTCAAATCAACACCTCCTATTGAAATGAATCCAAATCAATTTTGACCGGTGCTTTTCAGCAGAGAAAAAACAAGATAAATAAATGAAATAATGATATACAGTATATAAACCGAATGTAAATTTCACAAGTTAGATTTTTTTTTGGCCAGTCTAAACCAGGGGTCCCCAAACTACGTCCAAAATCCGGCGCGAGAGAAGTCCCAAGTTTTATTTTTTTAAATTTGTCCTTTCTAATTCATTTTCTACCGCTTGTTACTCTCGGTGTCTCCTAGCCGCTCAGGCAAATCATATTGTCTAAGAATGCATTTTCCCATCGATAACGGCAAGTGCATGCTCTGCTCTTTCAACCAATTAGTGCGTGAGGAATATGTATATACATATATACGTACATATATACATATATATATATATATATATATATATATATATATATATATATATATATATATATATATATATATATATATATATATATATATATACGTATATACATATATATGTATATATATATATCCATCCATCCATCCATCCATCTTCTTCCGCTTATCCGAGGTCGGGTCGCGGGGGCAGCAGCCTAAGCAGGGAAGCCCAGACTTCCTTCTCCCCAGCCACTTCGTCCAGCTCTTCCCGGGGGATCCCGAGGCGTTCCCAGGCCAGCCGGGAGACATAGTCTTCCCAACGTGTCCTGGGTCTTCCCCGTGGCCTCCTACCGGTCGGACGTGCCCTAAACACCTCCCGAGGGAGACGATCGGGTGGCATCCTGACCAGATGCCCGAACCACCTCATCTGGCTCCTCTCGATGTGGAGGAGCAGCGGCTTTACTTTGAGCTCTCCCCGGATGACAGAGCTTCTCACCCTATCTCTAAGGGAGAGCCCTGCCACCTGGCGGAGGAAACTCATTTCGGCCGCTTGTACCCGTGATCTTGTCCTTTCGGTCATAACCCAAAGCTCATGACCATAGGTGAGGATGGGAACGTAGATCTATATATATATATATATATATATATATATATATATATATGTATATATATATATATACGTATATACATATATATATGTATATACATATATACGTATTAGAGATGCGCGGTTTGCGGACAATCCGCGGATCGGGCGGTTGAAATAAAAAAAAATTAGATTTTATCCGCGGGTCGGGTCGGGCGGTTGAAATAAAAAAAAATTAGATTTGAAATAGATTCAGGCGGGTGGCAGTTAAACCAATTCGGAAATATATATACATAGTTAAATGTTGTTACCCACATACGAAAAACGAGCAGGCACCTGTAGCATATGCCACAACAGAAGAAGAAAAAAAAAGAGATGGACACTTTTACGGAGCGGAGAAGGGACGCCTCGCCGGGGTCCGGGACCGAGGCCCCTTCCCCCGAGAGGGCCCCACCGGTAGCCGTAGCTGAGGTGATCCGCGAGAAGGGCCCGACGCACGTCCAGCGTCACCACCGCGCCCACCGCACCGACACCCCGCCTCGTCCGCTTTCGCCGCGGCCGGCGTCACGCGCAGCAGGTAAGCAGCTTACCTGCCCGCCACCCCCGTGGGTGGCGGGCAGGTAAGGGGTAAGGGGTCACTCCGCGGGCTCCGCCCGCGCAGCTTACCTGCCCGCCACCCCTGTTGCCGGGGGCGCGTAACAGGGGTCACTCCGCGCGCAGTGCGCTCACGAAAGGGGTGGGGCTCACCCTGGTTGATATAGACAGCAGGACGGTGGCCATGGAAGTCGGAACCCGCTAAGGAGTGTGTAACAACCCACCTGCCGAATCAACTAGCCCCTGAAAATGGATGGCGCTGGAGCGTCGGGCCCATACCCGGCCGTCGCCGGCAGCGAGAGCCGCGAGGGCTAGGCCGCGACGAGTAGGATGGCCGCCGCGGTGCGCGCTGAAGCCTCGGGCGCGAGCCCGGGTGGAGCCGCTGCGGGTGCGAGGGACATCGCACCTCCACGCGCTTGGAGGTGCGCTCAGCGCGGCTCCCATATGATTGCGCACTGGTGTGCGTCTGGGCCGTGACAGCGTGGCACGCATTGAATGTCTGTGCTGCATTGGATCAGTCTCCTTTCTTTAACAGGCAAAAGCTTTATAACCTCACTAATGCCTTGCATCGTCTATATTAGATATATAACAACGGGCGGGTGCGGGCGGATGCGGTTTTGATTAAATGTTAGATCGGGTGGATGGCGGATGGTTGAGGACTTTCTGATGCGGTTGCGGATGAAATAATTGCCTATCCGCGCATCTCTAATACGTATATATATATACGTATACATATATACGTATATACATATATATGTATATACATATATACGTACATGTATACATATATACATATACGTATACATATATATATATATATATATATATACATACATATATATATATATATATATATATATATATATATATATATATATATACATACACTGTATATATATATATATATATATATATATATATATATATATATATATATATACATACACTGTATATATATATAGAGCCCGGCCAAATTATTTTAACCCAGTGCCCCAGAAAGTTTAGGGACCCCTGGTCTAAACACTCCAAAGTGCTTGAAATCTGATCTTCTCAATCAGATTCAGGCCACATCTGGAGATAGTCCTGAATCCGATTGGAATCTGATCTTTTCAAATGTGACTTAAGTCTAAACTACGGTTGTACGGTGTAGCGGTACTAGTAAAGTGGCGCGATAAACGGTACTATACCGCCTTTAAAAAATACCGGTTCCCTTTTTTATTTTTCTATTAACGGGCATGACGGCGCGCCGTTGTCACGTCGTGACATTGCTGGGTTTTAAAAGCAGAGGAGCATGTTCGGCAACGCACAATCACGGAATACTTACAAGCAGACACAGTGTGTGGACAGAAAAGGGAGAATGGACGCTTTTTGGCTTAAAAACTAACAATAAAGGTGAAGCTATAACACTAAAACGGCGCTCTACAAGAGGTGCTTTAAACATAGCTCGCTAGCTAGCTAATGGCTAACATCCGTCCGCAGTCGGGAGTGTTTTAGCTACTTCTAAATCACTAATCCTCGCCTCCATGGCGACGTATAAAGTACGTTTCTTACAAGTATCATCCCTGCAGGATGAGGAATAGCTAAACATTCACTACACACCGTAGCAGGATACAAAAGCTAACCGCTAACAGGGTAGTGATCCTCAATGTAAACAAACGCCATGGGTGGATCTACACCTGGCATCCACTGTAATGATACCAAGTACAAGAGCGTATCTAGTCGATACTAAAATGAATTTATCTATATTTTTTATGGTCACAAAATCTTTTTTCCTTTAAAAAAAATAAAAAAATATTATGTTTATTAACTCAGGAAATACATCCCTGGACACATGAGGACTTTAAATATGACCAATGTGTGATCCAAACCAATGTAAAGCATCCAAACAACAGAATAATAAGTGATTATTACATTTTAACAGAAGTGTAGATAGAACATGTTAAATCAGAAACTAACCAGATATTAACAGTAAATGAACAAGTAGATTAATAATGCATTTCCTACCGCTTGTCCCTCATAATTTTGACAAAATAAATGAATAAGAAATGACACAAAATCTCATTGCACACATCAACAGCCAAATTAGGAGCCTTTGTTTGCTTATTACTAAAAGACAAGTTGTCTAGTATGTTCACTGTTTTAAGGACAAACTTGTTGCAATAAGAAACATATGTTTAATAGACCGTAAGATTTTTTTGTTAAAATAATGCCTTTTTTTGTGGTTCCCTTTATTTACAAAAGTATCGAAATTCATTGTGGTACCGGTACCAAAATATTGGTATCGGGGCAACCCTAGTCTAAACGCAATGCGACCTGAATGCGACCCGTATGGGACTTTTTCGTTACGTAATTCGTGGGAAAGACGGAGCCCGCCAGTGGAAGTTGATATTTCATCACAACATCCGGTTTCGGTGAGCAAAGTCTTCTTTCGACGGCCGAATTTTCAGTGCATCACTAATCAATAGTGCGCAAATAATAGGCTAGAGCTGAAAGAGCCTGGAAGTGAAAAGCGGTGGTGGTCGACCCTATCCTCTAACCCAAACCCCAACCCTAAAACCTAACCCTAACCCTAAGATATAGTGTATAGCAAAAAAAAAACATTTGACAGTCAGGAAGTCTATGTGAATTTGCACTTGTGTTGCAAACACCAACTAGACTTGGTTGCCCATGGGTGAAATTAGTTGCATGACATAATGGCTCAATTCTCATAGTTGCTAGTTTAACCAAACTAAAAACCAAATGCAGTCGTCTTCTGTGGCAAGTTGCAACATATTAGCAAGTGGCTAGTTAATAGGCACTTGCCTACTCATGTCACTCATAGAATTCTGCATACCATTATCTTGTGCCTGTTTCTCATCTTCTTCTTTTCTTCTTTTTCTAAACTGGGCACCTTTGGTATTTTACTTTGATCCATGATAAAGTTGAAAACTCAACATCCATAACTTTTTCATTACCTTTTGCCAACACTGTCCTGGCCCATTCGCCCGTCAATCAACCGGAGTCACGTAATCACGAGACTAGACGAAGTGGCTGGGGAGAGGAAAGTCAAGGTTTCTCTGCTTAGGCTGCTGCCCCCGCGACCTGTCCTTGTATACACCGAAGAAGATGGATTTTTTTTGCATTTAATTTTGTGAGCTGAATTTTTTTACATCAAATTATGTTGAAAATTAAATTGAATAAAAAATTGTAAGCAACATGAATGAATTCATGAATATGCACCGCCCCTACCAAATAAAGAAATGAGTAATTAAATAGTAAAGGGAGGGGCGGCCCTGGGCTGTGTGACCACACTGTTGGGAGCAGGCTAATATATTAATCATGTTGCCAGCATGAGGGTGTGGGTCTTCTTGTTTTGTTTGTAGATCTTTCATCCTTTTGAAGCTTTGGTTTCCTTTTGGGACCTTTCTCATCTTTACCCAATCAGTCACACATCACCAGTTTTGGCCATTATGTACACCTGCATGCCTAAGGAAGTCCATAATTCAGCTTTAACTAAGATACTAGTCTGTAGGTATTCAACAAAGTGTTCGTTATTGTGGTTGTAGTTTGCAGTGAGGTGTTATATATGCAAAAAAAAAAAGTAGTGGTGTAGCTACAGTAGTTGCAATAAATACAATACAAATAGGAGCATGCACACATCAAATTAAGACACATTGATAAATGTCATTAAAAAATATTTAAACAATCGTACTATAAATTTAAATAAAGGCTGAGCATATGGTCTGTCAAACACAAAAATGATACAAATAAATAAAAACATTAAAAAAAAATTAGAATACAAGGCAACAAATAGAAACAATTCAATAACATTTCATTAATAAAATTAGGTTGTCAAAAACAAAAATTATGTAAATAAAATAACTAAAATAAAATAAAAATGTCAAAAGTCATTAAGAAAGTAGGCAAGAATAAATTGATAGCATTTAATCAAGCAATAAAATGTACACACATGATGTGTTGCACACACAAACGATAAAAAGAAAACAATTATAAAATGCAATACCATTTTTTTAAATGAAAAAAGCAACAAATTAAATATAAAATAAACAAAGGATGCAGATATGACCTGTTTAACACCAAAATTATATGATATGATGTATAAAAATGTTGAAAATCATTTGAAATATAAGGCGAGAAATAGAATAAATGCAATAGTATTTCATCAATAAAACTAAAGAATATTATACGTGTGAGTTGTATATATGTATATATATATATATATATATATATATATATATATATATATATATATATATATATATATATAGTACAGGCCAAATGTTTGGACACACCTTCTCCTCATTCAATGCATTTTCTTTGTCATTGTCACTGAAGGCATCAAAACTATGAATGAACGCATGTGGAGTTATGTACTTAACAAAAAAAGGTGAAATAACTGAAAACATGTTTTATATTGTAGTTTCTTCAAAATAGCCACCCTTTGCTCTGATCACTGCTTTGCACACTCTTGGCATTCTCTCGATGAGCTTCAAAAAAGGTAGTCACCTGAAAGGGTTTTCACTTCACAGGTGTGCTTGAAGCACACCTGTGAAGGATATAAAACATGTTTTCAGTTATTTCACCTTTTTTTGTTAAGTACATAACTCCACATGTGTTCATTCATAGTTGTGATGCCTTCAGTGACAATCTACAATGTAAATAGTCATGAAAATAAAGAAAACACATTGAATGAGAAGGTGTGTCCAAACTTTTGGCCTGGACTGTATATATATATATATATACATACACAAAGTTATATAAAGTTCTGGTGACTGTGGTGGACTGCAATCTCCCATTTCCCGCTTAAAAAAAAAAAGGCGCAGGAAGCAACAACTTTGTCTAGTGCCTGCAGCTCGTCTGTGTCGTTTCCTTGAGAACAATGTCTGTGTCACCCAGCACTTTGCTTGTGTGACTGCTTTTGTCCTGCTGCTGTTCTGCTCCGAATACTCGACAAACAAACCCTATTTGTCTCCCCCACTCAGGTACACATGCACGTGTTTTTGCACTTGCCTATGCATGTGGCGTGTGAAATTAAAGGGCAGCGGCCGCAGGTCTAATATATAAGCCCGCTGCTGCAGGCTGCAACACAAGAAGTCTTTGTGGACCCCTCCTCCATTCATCTCGCTATCAAAGAACGTGTGCTCTCACAGACTCGCCGGCTGACAATCGGCTCGTTTCAATGCGGGGTCACCGTTTCCAGACAGGGTTAGCGGGAGGGGGGGGGGAAGGCAGAACAGATCAACTTTCCCCCTTCTACTTCTCCATGCATGTAAATGAGGCTGATGTAGAGTGCTTAAGTGTGGCTTTACTTTTCCTGCAAGAATTATCAACCCTGTTGTCTCTTTCTCTCCGCGATCTCCCCCACCTTTCCTCGATCGCTCTCCTGCATTAACACTCCCTCCGTCCTAGTTCATCCTCCGTGCATGTCAAAAGTTCAGTCGTGCTTATCATGACAAAAGCAGCCCACCGTGCGGCCTTTTCAGTCCATGTCAGGAGTCATGTTAGAGTGCGCTCCATGCATTGTCCGGGGGTCATCCCGCCCGTTATTTGATAACAAAATGCAGGTCACAACCCGCATGTCGCACAACACAACACTTGTGCGTGTTTATGCTAACAAGGAAAAGTGAACCTTCAAATATATTCAGTCATTTGCCATTAACAACACGTCCCTTCCGGTCAGGGGCTGGAGCGAGGCGTCGTTGTGAGATTGTGTTGAGATTAGGGATGATGTTTGATTAAGTTAAAGTTAAAGTACCAATGATTGTCACACACACACTAGCTGTGGCGAAATTATTCTCTGCATTTGACCCATCACCCTTGATCACCCCCTGGGAGGTGAGGGGAGCAGTGGGCAGCACCGGTGGCCGCGCCCGGGAATCAATTTTGGTGATTTAACCCCCAATTCCAACCCTTGATGCTGAGTTCCAAGCAGGGAGGTAATTGGTCCCATTTTTATAGTCTTTGGTATGACTCGGCCGGGGTTTGAACTCACAACCTATCGATCTCAGGGATAAGAAATTATCGAGTTAGAGCCCATTATCGAATCCTCTTATCGAACCGATTCCTTATCGATTCTCTTATCGAATCCAGATAGGTTGTTGTATATGGGAAAAAAAACACAATATTTGGTTTAACAAAAGCTCACTTTTATTTTATAAGAAAAAACTAAAATAAATAAATATTGACTGTTACCCCCCCAAAAAATAAAATAAATACATATTGACTGTTGTTACCCAAAGTATATTAAGTGGGATTTTTCAGAAAAACAAATATATACAGTAACACAAAAACAACCTGTCTCTGTGATCACTATAGGTGTATAAATATTAATATAGTGTTAAGGGACGGCGTGGCGCAGTGGAAGAGTGGCCGTGCGCGACCCGAGGGTCCCTGGTTCAATCCCCACCTAGTACCAACCTTGTCATGTCCGTTGTGTCCTGAGCAAGACACTTCACCCTTGCTCCTGATGGGTGCTGGTTAGCGCCTTGCATGGCAGCTCCCTCCATCAGTGTGTGAATGTGTGTGTGAATGGGTAAATGTGGAAGTAGTGTCAAAGCGCTTTGAGTACCTTGAAGGTAGAAAAGCGCTATACAAGTACAACCCATTTATTTATCATTTAAATAAAATCAGTCCCTTGGGCACAAAACTGAAAATAATACAGCTCTCCAAAAAGTGCACTTCTGCTGCTATTGGAACATACTAACTACACACACAGGCAGACAGCTAACAAACAATCCAAGATGTCTAATAAAGTTCCAAAGCAGATTAATCCAATTAGGCTCTTTATTGTTGTTGATCTTGCTTTGTCTTTTCCTATCTTTACTTTTGTCTTGCACTGGACTGTTATTTTTTTTTTTTTTTAACTGAAATACACACAATGACAAATGTATAAGCTATGTGATTCAATTAACATACTGAAATGTAATACACAATATGTAAATATTAGCTTCACACAAATATACAGTACTATCATCAAACAAATACTGCTGAGTGCTGAAACTATTTCAATGGTGGAAATACACGACTGGCAGCCATTTTAAGTCCTCAAAACATCCATTGAAACAGTGCAAAAAAAAATTGTTTTTCAATAAACATCTTACTATCAAATTTAACCACTTTCCACCTTAATATAACAAGTTAAACAGTTTACTTACAGACTTATCTTTTCCAAGACTTGTAAGAGCTAACACAACTTGTATACTTCTCAATTGTCTCATGAACTGGACTAACATCGTCAACCCAGAAGTGCCCAAACTATTGACGCGTAGTATTTTCATATCGCCACAAGGTGTCAGTAAGAGTCTACAATCAAATGGGCATAACATTGCCCATTTGGGATTTGTTCCCAGGGATTCGAATAAAGAACCAACTCTGTTTCTTTACTATAGTGGCCACGATAACGGGAACCGGTTCTCAAAAAGGGACTCGAGTCTATGGAATCGGTTCTTTTCTTATCGAACAACCGGGAGAATCGGTTTTTGAACATCATCCCTAGTTGAGATCCAGGAAGGCAGCAGGGAGTGTAGAGGGGATCCGGGGAGACGAGACACACAGCTCGAAACCAGGGGATGACGAAGGGGCTGCCGGATGACAAGACAGGACAAGTCACAATGAGCACAACGGAGGGGAAACACAAGGAGCGAGGAAGCACATAAGCAAGGAAGTTAGAGACGTGTAAGGCTTACTGTACAGGTACGAGTAGCTACGTTCTGGCACTGGAAAGCAGGACGCTCAGGTGTGTTGATTGCAGAATAAGGAGCCGGAGAGGAACGCCCGTGGAGCGTACAGCAGAGTGAGAGGCGGCAGGTGTTTGAACCGTAACACAATGTGTACCAGGGTGGTTTTTAAATACCTGTGCTGTCAAAAGATTAATTTTGTTCATCACATTAATCACACTTTCGAATTGTGACTAATCTGAAACTGAACTACTTGCTTATATAATTGAAATGTACTGAAGTGAATTCATGAACTCATACTATGTTTTGCATATGGTGAATGTTTATATTAATATTGGAGAAAGAAAACCACCAAGTTTAATTAAATAGTGGTATTTTAGTTTGAGCACATAATAGGATAAGGCCCCTTAGTTTGATACTCGCAGGTGGATTGGATCACTTCTCGTAGGAAAAGAGGCCCTAATTGGGACTTTGGAATGCAAAAGTGATAGCCCTATCCTTGAGAAGAGACAGCATGTTTAGCTCAATGCCAACATTTAATTCATGACTTAGAGCAGTTGTTTTTTAGACACTTACACACAAACTTCTCTTTTTAAGGTCAGGATGTGTTCTCCTAACTTAGCACACACACAGAGACAGGAAGGAGGAACATAAAACTGATGCTTTGGCTTCTCCAAGTTAGGAGTGCCTCATTTTCATGACCTGACCTCCTCCAGGAACTGCAGTCCTGTATAATGACACTCGCTTGTTATAAAGCAACTATTGGTTCAGTAAAGCGTCCAGCTACACTGCCGTGTCGCCCTTCTGTCTGGACGAGTATGACAAGACCAGAAATACACATCAGTACTTACCCCAATATTTTGAAACAAATGCAATTTTATTGTCAAAATGTCAAACAAACATACAACTTTTTTTTTTACTTGAGTCTAGGTAATTTTTATGCTCAAAAGTCAGTACGAGTATTATCTAAAGTCCAATCGGGGTGTATATTTGGAAGAGAAATTTGTCACAGAGCACACCAGTCGGAGTCTCCTCGCTAATGCTAGAATATTATAGCAAAATATACACTTCAATTTCAGACTTCATTAGTCTTCAAACTGTTTGATTAAGCCCAGACGCAGATGCAGCTGCCTCTTCGACCTACTATATGTTGTTTTAGAGACAATTATTGTCCGTTTTGCTATGTCTAATAATCCCACGTCAAAAATGAATGTAAACCTCCATGTAGAGGTTGCCCTCTAGTGGGTTCTTCAGACCACCACAGACTGCCAGGAATTCAGGATATAACACTGTTTTATTTTTATCCAATGGTCCAAAGTCTCTTGCTTTTCAGCACAGTGTCTTTTCTAATTCAATGGTGCAAAGTATTTTGCTTTTCAGCACATTGTCTCTCAGCAGCAACTACAACTACTCGTTTCATCACGGCTGCTCCTAATAAAGGCGACAGGTGATTAGCCAACAAGGCCCACCTGTGCCATCTACGCACCTGTCGCTGTCTTCGAGGCAGGTCCTGACACAGCCAGTTCTGCGGCAGGCCCGCAGGCCACGCCCCCCTCCACACTCCAGTTCTATAGCAAAAGAAAGGTGCAAAGGTTAAATTCTCGAAAAAGAGGGACAAGCTTCAGATATTAATATTTGTGAAATATGATAATACATTTGAATAGCTGCACATCCTTTAGACAAAAGTTCCTTCTCATCAGTGGATGGTGCACGGGTGTCAAACTCGTTTTCATTGAGGGCCACATCGCAGTTATGGCTGCCATCAGAGGCCCGCTTGTAACAGCAAATAATATATGATATGCTGATGCATTTTATTATTATATATTTTTTTTTGCATACACTATAAAAAATAAAAAAAAATCTGTAGATTTCACAGATTTTTCTCCGTGCGGGCCCTGAGCTGAAAGGAGTTTGACACCCCTGGTCTATAAACAAGCTTATTGCTGTGTCTAGTGGGACAGGCGAAAGTTAAGTCGGAGAAAATGCAGTTGTAAATGATTTAATGCTTCTCTGCAAATGGCTACCTAGCTAGCGGCTAACCTTCATCCGCAGTCGGCAATGTTTTAGTTACTCCTGAATCACATTTTGGTATCAGTACCAAAGTATTGGTATCGGCACAATCCTACGATCGACAAAGCTTTTGCGGGAGTGAGACCAACGCTGTAACATTTACCTGTGACCCTTTTTAATCAATGCTTGTTAGAGATGTCCGATAATGGCTTTTTTGCCGATATCCGATATTCCCATATTGTCCAACTTTTAATTACCGATTCCGATATCAACCGATACCGATATATACAGTCGTGGAATTAACACATTATTAGGCCTAATTTTGTTGTGATGCCCCGCTGGATGCATTAAACAATGTAACAAGGTTTTCCAAAATAAATTAACTCCAGTTATGGAAAAAAAATGCCAACATGGCACTGCCATATTTATTATTGAAGTCACAAAGTGCATTATTTTTTTAAACATGCCTCAAAACAGCAGCTTGGAATTTGGGACAGGCCCTGTGATGAGGTGGCGACTTGTCCAGGCTGTACCCCGCCTTCCGCCCGAATGCAGCTGAGATAGGCTCCAGCACCCCCCGCAACCCCAAAAAGTGACAAGCGGTAGAAAATGGATGATGGAATTTGGGAGCATGAGGAGGTTGAGGTGGGGGTGTGGGGGGGTTAGGGGGTTAGGGGGTTGCGGGGGGTGTATATTGTAGCATCCCGGAAGAGTTAGTGCTGCAAGGGGTTCTGGGTATTTGTTCTGTTCTGTTTATTTTGTGTTACGGTGCGGATGTTCTCCCGAAATGTGTTTGTCATTCTTGTTTGGTGTGGGTTCACAGTGTGGCGCATATTTGTAACAGTGTTAAAGTTGTTTATACGGCCACCCTCAGTGTGGCCTGTATGGTTGTTGACCAAGTATGCTTTGCCTTCTCTTGTGTGTGTGAAAAGCCATAGATATTATGTGACTGGGCCGGCACACAAAGGCAGTGCCTTTAAGGTTTATTGGCGCTCTGTACTTCTCCCTACGTCCGTGTACACAGCGGCGTTTTAAAGTCATACATTTTACTTTTTGATACCGATAATATTGAAACAGATACCGATAATTTCCGATATTAAATTTTAAAGCATTTATCGGCCGATAATATCGGCAGTCCGATATTATCGGACATCTCTAATGCTTGTGAAGCCTTCCTGAAGACCCGACCAGTGACTGTTCAACAAAAGAACGCGTATGGTCTAACTTTAATAATGCAACAGTTATAGGTTTTGACTGTGCGTTGATAGTCTGAGTAATAATCAGGTTTTCACGATCATTATGCATTGATTATTTTCACAACAAAACATGTATAAAATCCCACGGGGGACGACTGTAAGAAACAAATTAGGATCAATGACACGTCCTCTGGGGTCCATAAATCTTTTTTTCTCTCTGAGTTTTTCCAGAAATGCTCTGGCTGCCACAATCAAACAAACAAGTCAACCACCCTCTTAGGGGCTGTTTGCTATTTTACGTAATTGATACATAAGAGGCTCCTTTGCCTGAGCGAGCGAGCGAGAGAGAGAGAGAGGGGCCCCTGTTCAGCGTGAGGACCTCCACCGCAAGAAACCAACTTCCTGTGGAGTGACACTGCAAAGTGGTGTTGAGGAGGAAGCACCCCCCCACCACCACCACCCCCACCCCACACACCTCCTCTCAGGGAATACTGGCTTTCACTGTGAGAAAGTTGCACCCTTGTTTTTGACAAGGTGCCTGCGGGGCGTTCCCTGCCCGCTAATGCAGGAACGCCTCTCGCTCACCTCGCTGGCCCCCGATGGCGGGCCCTCAGGAGGGAGTCGACTGTGGGAGAATCCTGCCGCAAGTGTCGCCGTCCGTGAACGATGAGACACTTCCTGGCCTTGACAGATGACTTTTTCATGCATTGGGCAAAGTGAACCAAGTGTCACGTTGCAGCTGCGTGGCGAGTTAGACAAAGCAAATATGCACTTTAGGGCAAACACGGACTGCCTTCCATTGCTTGTACATTATATGTTACGTGATATGTTACTACATAAGGGAACGATACAGGGGGAACATCTGATTGGCAGTTGAAACAGGCTTTTACGACGACATGTTCCTGCAAAGATGGCTGGAAACAAGTACCATATTTTTTGCACTACAAGGCCATACTTGCCAACCCTCCCAGATTTTCCGGGAGACTCCCGAAATTCAGCGCCTCTCCCGAAAACCTCCCGGGACACATTTTCTCCCGAAAATCTCCCGAAATTCAGGCGGACTCAGGTCCATGCGGACCTGAGTCCGCTTTCCCACAATATAAACAGCGTACCTGCCCAATCACGTTATAACTGTAGAATGATGGAGGGCGAGTTCTTGGTTTCTTATGTGGGTTTATTGTTAGGCAGTTTCATTAACGTCCTCCCAGCGCGGCAACAACACACAACAACAGCAGTCACGTTTTCGTCTACCGTAAAGCAGTTCGTCTGCTGTAAACAGCAATGTTGTGACACTCTTAAACAGGACAATACTGCCATCTAGTGCATTTGATGAAAGCACTTTTGTGCGTGCCACACAGCAATGCATCATCAGAGAGGGTGTTCAGCATGGTTAGAAAAATAGTGACAAAGAATAGAACAAGGATGGACAATTCAACCCTTAACTCAACAATGAGTAGATGAGTGTTATGTGTGTGTGTATATGTGTAAATAAATGAACACTGAAATTCAAGTATTTATTTTATATATATATATATATATATATATATATATATATATATATATATATATATATATATATATATATATATATATATATATATAATAAAAGAAATATATATTTATAGCTAGAATTCACTGAAAGTCAAGTATTTCTTGTATATATATATATATATATATATATATATATGAAATACTTGACTTGGTGAATTCCAGCTGTAAATATACTCCTCCCCTCTTAACCACGCCCCCCGCCCCGCCCCTCCACCTCCCGAAATCGGAGGTCTCAAAGTACGTACAAGGCGCACTTAAAGTCCTTTCATTTTCTCAAAACTCCACAGTGCGCCTTATAACCCGGTACGCCTAATGTAAGGAATCATTTTGGTTGTGCTAACCGACCTCCAAGTTATTTTATTTGGTACATGGTGAAATGATAAGTGTGACCAGTAGATCCCTCAGGCTGTACTGCATCAACAAGCGACAGGCAGTCACACATAAGAGATACGTGTAGACGGCAATATGACTCAAGCAATGTTCCCTCTAAGGTGCGCGCCTGTGCAATTGCGCACTGCTCAAGCGTCCTCTGCGCACGGCAAATCTATGCCACGCAAAAAATCAAATTAAAAATAAGCGCATAACAATTTTCGACACGACGCGGACACGACAGAGAAAACAGTTTTCGTCATCATTGTTCAAATATTGTAACGTCTGTCGAGACGCTTTGAGGACATGAATTCCATCCATCACTTTACTGAGCAAAACTCTTTATTGTCGGCCATAAACACATCACCAAAACATTAGTAAAAAAATATACATCTAGCAAAACTAGTCATTTTCTGCAGTACAAACCAGACCAAAAGCAACTTAGTTATATCAACAGCAGCCGCTCGCTCTTTCTCACTTGCGCCAACACATGCACATATGGCACTTAGCCAGCGATGCGTTTACAGCCACACAAAAAGTCGGACAACTCCAACACCACACATAAAGTGTCATTCCAGGTCGTTACACTATGATTTACCAATCAAATGTGTGCTTATTCTAGTGTCATTTATTAGGAATCTTAATTCATAAATATTAATCATGAAATGTTGTTAGTATATTAAATAAATACTAATAAAAATATATATTTTACAAACAGGAAGTTGCAGGAATCTACACATGATCCCCTGCTTACATCTCATTGTGCAACATGTGAATGTTTTAATGGGAACTAAATGCAATGTCTGAAAGGGGTACAAATTATTTCCAAGGCAGGACCTCCACCCAGACAAACAATACAAGTACACAGTTCATGTTTTGTTATTGTCATTGTAAGTGGGCCTAAACACTTATATTAGAAATGAAAATGACTGTTGTCATTTGATTATAATAATGAGAGAATGTTATCTGTCTATCTGTGTTGGCCCTGCGATGAGGTGGGGACTTGTCCAGGGTGTACCCCGCCTTCTGCCCGAATGCAGCTGAGATAGGCTCCAGCACCCCCCGCGACCCCGAAAGGGACAAGCGGTAGAAAATGGATGGATGGATAGAGATTGAACTTGTTATTTAGTCAGGTTTGGGACAGGTGTGCTGCTGGTGTAGCCACAGTGTGCACGTCTGATGTTGCTCACATGGGCTCCACTGAATGCTCAGGGAGTTTTTGCCTTTGCTCACACACATGAAAAATTAGAGGGAACATTGGGTTTGGTCAATATCGGATATCGGCAAAAAGCCATTATCGGACATCCCTAATAAAAAGATGTCCTGACAACAGAATTGATCTCATTTTACAGCCACGTTTACATTTGAGCGTCAGACAGTGTAGCGCTTTGGACACGTACATCCTTCAATTGGATTGAACCTTGACCACTTCCATCCCTTCCTCTCTCAGACGGCAGGAAGTGGCCCCGAGACATTTCCTGTATGTGTTTTGTACCACCTGGTAGTGGTGTGGGAACAAAGGAAGCACATTCCTGCTAACAAGACCTATCTCTCGTCGTCGTACGAATTCACGTGGAATAGTTTCTTGGTCCCTGTTCCTAATGAAGTGCACATGCGGTGTTGGAAAAAGAACTGTACGTTCAAAAAGTCGCGGCTATTTAAGATTCCGGTTGGCTCGAGGCGACCTGGATGCTAATTTGGTGAATGTCGGCACGTCAGTGTGGGGATCGGAATTCATTTCGGCGGCCTTTTGTTTAGAGTGAAGCCAGAAAAGCTGCCACATCTGCTGCGTAAGCACTGTGAGTTCATCTGAAGAGCATCGTGCTGCTTCATAAATGAGCATATTTATTCATGACTTTATTCATGGCCTCCACTTTTGACTCCTGCATTGGGCTATAAAGGCGTGAGGAAGTTAGTCACGTGGGAATGCTTAAAGAGGCTTGACGTGTTTGATGGAGCGTCGCACCTGTAAGTTCTAAAAATGCGGTGCAAGGAGGAGACACGAACACATGAGAATAGCTTGTTTAAAGATGTATATTGCAACTCCTGATAGGAAGTCTCCATTTGTTATAGTACATGGGACAATGCACATTAATGGACATATAACATGTTAATGTGCCAGTGGAGAGGTTGCCCTCTAGTGGGTTCCTCGGACCACCACACACTGCCACGAGAGCCCGCTTTCAGTGTACAACACTGTTTTATTTTTATCAATGTTGAGAGCCGTTTGCTTTCCAGCAAAATTTATTTTTCTTTGTCTGTGTCGCTCCCTCTCTCTGGCTCCCACTGCACTTACAACCCCGTGTCTCGGTCCGGCTGCTGCTAATAAGGGCGACAGGTGATTAGATAACAAGGCCCACCTGGGCCATCTACTCACCTGTCGCTGTCTTCGAGGCCGGTCCTTGCACACCCTGTTCCGCGGCAGGCCCGCAGGCCACGCCCCCCTACACAGCCAGATTGTAGCCAAAGGGTAATTTCCATCTGCAGTGCCCTGCAGAATAGAATAGAATAGAATGGACTTTATTGTCATTATATTTGCATATAACGAGATTAAGGACTCCAACTTAAGGTGCGGTAGTGGAAACAAATATGGAATAAAAATAAATCACACAAGTTGTAATAAAGATAAAAAATAAGAATTGAAATAAACAGACTACTATCCAATAAAAACAATAAGCAATCATGTACAATATACAAAGAAATATACAAAATACTGTACAATATCCAGAACAAAACAAGAATATCAATCAATCAATCAATCAATCAATCAATCTTTATTTATATAGCCCTAAATCACAAGTGGGAGGGGGGGGGGGGGGGGGGGGGGGGGCAGAAAAGAAAAGAAATGGCAGATCAACTGGTCTAAAAAGGGGGTCTATTTAAAGGCTAAGTATACAAATGAGTTTTAAGATGGGACTTAAATGCTTCTACTGAGGTACCAGAGTAATAAAGTAATAACAATCAGTGTCGGACATATTTTTTTACAAGTTTGAGTTCAAGATGGTGACAGCTCTGGGAAAGAAGCTGTCTCTGAGCCTGTTTTGTTCTGGCTCTGATGCACCTGTCGTGCCTGCCTGATGGTAGCAAGTGGAACAGGTGGAAGCCAGGGTGTGTGCTGTCCTTGGAGATGCTTTTTCCTCTGTTGAGGCAGCGGGAGTTGTGTAAATCCTTCAGGGAGGGGAGGGGGCAGCCGATTATTTTTTTGTGCAGAGTTTATGACCCTCTGAATCTGAATATACAGGGTCCTTGTATATAGCAGGGGTTCTTAACCTTTTTGAATTTGGGGCCAAACTTTTCTACTACAGAGGGACCCGGGGAACACTCCAATATTAACACTGAATTAGTAATCTGAATTAGTAATCTTACTCTTGATCATATTCAATAATTATATCTAACCTACCGTCTTTTCCGGACCATAGGACGCACCGGATTATAAGGCGTACTGCCAATGAATGGTCTATTTTCGATCTTTTTCATATATAAGGCACACCGGATTATAGGGCGCATTAAAGGAGTCATATTATTATTTTATTTTTTTCTGAATTGAAAACACTTCCTTGTGGTCTACAAAACATGTAATGGTGGTTCTTTGGTCACAATGTTTTACAGATCATCTTCAAGCCGCTTTCTGACAGTCGCTTCAAAATGCGCCGCTTTACACTACTTTATATTAGAAATGGCAACAGCGGAGGATGAATGTGCTATAACAAGAAGATAGAGAACAAGAAGAAGCTTATCGACTGCGGTGTCGACACGGACTACAAAGGCGGAGGCGCTCAAATTTTCAGGACTTATGCAGATCCCAAATACAGATCAGCAGGCACCAGAATGTAAGAAAAGTTGCTTTTGCACAATATTGCAAAACAAAACGCCATATAATATGTCTTACCTTATACACACACCATAATAACACTCGTATGTTGAAGCACAGTACAATCCATCAAGCTGTGCGGCTTCATATAGTTACCAAAGTCATACTAAAACATTTTGTTAGATATTTGAGTGCTGTGTGTAATGTTCTATATTTTCAATGGAACATATACAATTTTGGTGTTGTTTACTTGAGTCATATTGCAGTCTACACGTATCTCTTATGTGTGTCTGCCATCTACTGGTCACACTTATCATTTCACCATGTACCAAATAAAATAACTTGTAGGTCGGTAAGCACAACTTATTCACGTGGCTCACCTTCGGCGGCGTCTTTTCTCCGTCATCTTTGTTGTACTTAAATCAATAACGGAGCAGCATCTCCTCATACGGAAACAACAACAACGCCGGAAATGTGTCCCGTGAAAAAAACGTCCGACCGGAACTCTCTAATAACTAAAGTTCCTCGGGTGAATAATGTAAACTCACTGCACTGGTATGTTTTAGCGCTTTCATTGCAGGTATAAGTAGGGAGGGGGAGAAACAGAGAGAGAGAGAGAGAGAGAGAGAGAGAGAGAGAGAGAGAGAGAGAGAGAGAGAGAGAGAGAGAGAGAGAGAGAGAGAGAGAGAGAGTGCGTACAGAGCTGGACAGGTGTAGACTTACTGTACGGAACAGGTAGCGTTCTGGCCCGGAACGCAGGTTTGCTCTGGCTTAAGAAGCCCCGCATCTCATCAGCTTCAGGTGTGCTGATTGCTGATTGATTGCAGCTGTGCACTGGCGCCATACTTGCCAACCTTCCCGGTTTTCCCGGGAGACTTCCGAATTTCAGTGCCCCTCCCGAAAATCTCCCGGGGCAACCATTCTCCCGAATTTCTCCCGATTTCCACCCGGACAACAGAATTGGGGGCGTGCCTTAAAGGCACTGCCTTTAACGTCCTCTACAAGCTATCGTCTCGTCGGCTTTTCCTCCATACAAACAGCGTGTCGGACCAGTCACATATTATATGCTGCTTGGACACACACACACAAATAAATGCAATGCATACTTGATCAACAGCCATACAGGTCACACTGAGGGTGGCCGTATAAACAACTTTAACACTGTTACAAATATGCGCCACACTGTGAACCCACACCTAACAAGAATGACAAACACATTTCGGGAGAACATCCGCACCGTAACACAACATAACAAATACCCAGAACCCCTTGCAGCACTAACTCTTCCGGGACGCTGCAATATACACCCCCCGCTACCAACAAACCCCGCCATCCTCAAACCCGCCCCCACCTCAATACTCATCCTTACCCAGCATCTGAGGCGCCGTAAGTGGCGAGCCATCCCCACTTCTGTTCTATTCCCTGTACAATGTTTGTCTAATCTTGAACGGGTTTGTGGTAAAAATGACATTTCCTTGTACTTGTGCAACGACAATAAAGAGCATACCATACCATACCGTTAGTTATTGTTGTTGGTATAAACATGTTCAGTATTTACACGTAAACATATTCGTGTAAATGAATTGTGAATTGCTTCGTGAACTTACGGTAGATCTCAATGATACATTTATTTTAATGCTTTATTATTTTACTCATTTTTTTTTTATGGTTTGAAACACCATTTTTCGTTGTCCTTTTTTTCTGCTGTGTTAGCTTGACTGTATTGTTATTCATTCATTCATTTTTAATGAATTAGCATACAACAAAATTTTTGCTAATTCATTAAAAATAAAACAAATCACATTGTGGAGGGGGGCGTGGCCTGCGGGCCTGCCGCGGAACACAGTGTGCAAGGACCGGCCTCGAAGACAGCAACAGGTGAGTGGATGGCCCAGGTGGGCCTTGTTATCTAATCACCTGTCGCCTTTATTAGCAGCAGCCGGGACGAGACACGGGGAGAGTTGGAGTTGGGAGCTGGAGAGCGAGCGAGAGCGACACGCCTAAAAGAGACTGCTGAAAAGCAATTCCAGACTGTTGTGTTTAAATAAAAGACTGTATTCAAACTGTCTACCGGGCTCACAGAGGATCTTTTGGACTCAGGAGAACCCTTACGGCAAAGAGACCTTTTACACACATGTATAAAAGTATTCACAGCATGTACTCAGTACTTTTTTGATGCACCTTTGGCAGCAATTACAGCCTCAAGTCTTTTTGAGCACACCTGTCTTTGGGCAGATTTTCGCCCATTCCTCTTTGCAGCACCTCTCAAGCTTAATCGGGTTGAATGGAAAGGGTTGGTTTTCATCCAGGATGTCCCTGTACATTGCTGCATTCATATTTCCCTCTATCCTGACTGGTATCCCAGTTCCTGCTGCTGAAAGACTTCCCCACAGCATGATGCTGTGTTCATGTGTTTTTTAGTTGTAATAAATATGCAAATAAAATAAAAACTTTTCACACTATGGGGTATTACCGTATTTTCCGCACCATAAACCGCCCTGGGTTATAAGCCGCGCCTTCAATGAACGGCATATTTCAAAACTTTGTCCACCTATAAGCCGCCCCGTGTTATAAGCCGCATCTAACTGCGCTAAAGGGAATGTCAAAAAAACAGTCACATAGGTCAGTCAAACTTTAATAATATATTAAAAAACAGCGTTCTAACAACTCTGTTCACTCCCAAAATGTACGGTAATGTGCAAATGTGCAATCACAAACATAGTAAAATTCAAAATAGTGCAGAGCAATAACATCAATAACTTAATGTTGCTCGAACGTTAATGTCACAACACACAAAATAAACATAACGCTCACTTTCTGAAGTTATTCTTCATTCATAAATCCCTCGAATTCTTCTCCTTCGGTGTCCGAATTAAAAAGTTGGGCGAATACGGGATCCAAAATGGCCGGCTCCGTCTCGTCGAAGTCATTGCCTTCCGGAAAGCTCGGACCACAGTTGTGACCGAAATATCCGCCCAGGCATTTACGATTCACTGGCAGATGTTGACGTATGTCGTCCGGCGCTGTCTCCCTGTCTTAGTGAAGGTGTGTTCGCCTTCGGTCATCCATTGTTCCCACGCCGTTCGCAGTCGTGCTTTAAATGCCCTGTTGACACCAATATCGAGCGGTTGGAGTTCTTTGGTTAATCCACCCGGAATGACGGCGAGTGTTGTATTTGTGTGCTTCACTTGTTTTTTGACACCATCTGTGATGTGGGCGCGCATGGAGTCGTATATCAACATGGAACACACAAAGGAAATGAAACGTAATACCCGCGCGCTTCTTCTTCTATGGGGGCGGGTGGTTGCTTACAGTAGAAGAAGAAGCGCTTCCTCTTCTATGGGGGCGGGTGCTTACCTTGGCGGTTGCCTACCGTAAAAGAAGAAGCGCTTCCTCTTCTACGGGGAAAAAAGATGGCGGCTGTTTACCGTAGTTGCGAGACCTAAACTTTATGAAAATGAATCTTAATATTAATCCATATATAAAGCGCACCGGGTTATAAGCCGCACTGTCAGCTTTTGAGAAAATTTGTGGTTTTTAGGTGCGGCTAATAGTGCGGAAAATACGGTATATGTAGAATGTATTATTCCGGTTTGGAATAAGGCTGTAACGTAACAAAATGTGGAAAAAGTGAAGCGCTGGGAATACTTTCCGGATGCACTGTAACATCAGTAATCACAATTTATGGCTATAATACCGTCAGTGAGTGAGTTTGCATCTGTGATGTGGTTTTTTTTTTAATGCACAATGCTTTGTTGCCATGAACAACCACTTCAGTGTCTTCATGCACACAAGAGGCGAATAAAAAGCAGCCTTGATCTTCGAGGCTGAGGCCAAGTGCTGAAACAAGAAAAGAGTAATAACAGAGTAGCTGAAACATGTTGACTCAGGCATGACATTTTCCCCAAATTCTGATGAATGAAAGCCCTTAAAACGTCCCTTTGTTTTCATTATTAAAGTTGCATTGGAGATTTTAGATCATCTGCACGCAGTGGAACTCTAAATGTGGAAAACGATCGGAATTGGAAACAGTCCCTGTCAGAAATAGTGGAAAAAGTTTACGACCTGTATGTATTTGAAGTTAGCTGTACTAGTTAGTTAGTAGTAGATTGTTATTGTTAATTACAAAAATCAATGCAAATTTTGTAAAAAAAACAACAACAATATTTTGGTCAAACCTTTAGTTCATCAGTCTTGCGTTTATTCCTCTGTGCCCCGACATTACTGTCTGGGCCATACTTGCCAACCTTGAGACCTCCGATTTCGGGAGGGGCGTGGTCGGGGGGCGTGGTTAAGAGGGGAGGAGTATATTTACAGCTAGAATTCACAAAGTCAAGTATTTCATATATATATATAAGAAATACTTGACTTTCAGTGAATTCTAGCTATATATATGTATATATATATATATATATATATATATATATATTTTATTATATATATATATATATATATATAAATAAGAGAAATACTTGAACTTCAGTGTCCATTTATTTACACATTAACACACATAACACTCATCTACTCATTGTTGAGTTAAGGGTTGAATTGTCCATCCTTGTTCTATTCTCTGTCACTATTTTTCTAACCATGCTGAACACCCTCTCTGATGATGCATTCTGCTTCGTCTCCTTGTTGTGTGCGCAGTACAGTGAGAATATACTGTATAACATTACACACGGCGCTCAAAAATCTGTCAAAATGTTTTTAGTACAACTTCGGTGTCATGTCTGTTGATCAGGTTTTGTTTAGTTATGTCCTGTTTGGTTTTTGGACTCTTTTTAGTTTCTGTTTACGCTTCATTGTTTTTGTTTCCATCACTACTCATTGGTTTCACCTGTCATGCATTTGGACACACGCACCTGTTGTAATTAAGACACTATTATTTGATTGATTGATTGATTGAGACTTTTATTAGTAGATTGCACAGTGAAGAACATATTCCGTACAATTGACCAATAAATGGTAACACCCGAATAAGTTTTTCAACTTGTTTAAGTCGGGGTCCACTTAAATTGATTCATTTAAGCCGATAGTTGCCAGGAAGTCAGCCTGGCGACATTACCTTCTGTTACCTCCGCGACCCATGCTACCCCATGAGATTCATGTTTTCCATAGTTTATGCTTCATGCCATGCCACGTACGTTTTTGTTCATTTCATGTCCATAGTTTTGCCCAAGTGCTAGTTTTGTTTCATAGTCAAGTTTGTATCCCCGCCTTGTGCGCGCTTTTCGTTTGTACCTTTTTATAGTCATAACGAAATCATGTATCTACCTTCACGCCATGTCCGGTCCAGTTCCTTTGCATCTTGGGAAAGCAATCCTCGCAGGAAACTGCGCCAAAGTCCATGTCGTGACATTCGGTAAGCTATGAAGTCGCACCGCTTGATGGATTGTCGAGTATTATTATGATGAGTGTATAAGGACCGCAAAATGGCACCTATTAACAGACATATCTGGCGTTTTGTTTCGCAATATTATGCAAAAGCAACTTTTCTTACCTTCTGGTACCTGCTGATCTGTATTTGGGATCTGCATCAGTCCGCCATTGTAGTCCGTGCCGACGCCGTAGTCGATAGGCTTCATCTTCCGCTGTTGCCATTTCTAAAATAAAGTAGCGTAAAGTTCTTACTTGTATCTGTCAGTAGACGAGCGATCAAAGCGCTAAAAACTGTAGTGGGTTTACATCATTCACCCACGGAACTTTAGTTATTAGAGGGTTACGGTCGGACGGTTTTTCACGGGACACATTTCCGGCGTTGATGTTGCATTATTGAGCCACGGATGAGAAGATGAAGAATAAAGACGACGAAAGTGGTGAGGTTTTCCCGTTTCGGTCCTGGCGCGAGGGTGAAGCGGAAGCCCTCGGGGGGTGTTTTGGTTTGATCCTGAAAGCCAAGTTCTTGTAGCAGGACCAGATGTTTGAGTCGGAGTCATACTCGCGGTTCACTGACATGATCATATTGCAAATATACAGCGGATCACATCAAGGCCGGCAAACACCTGATACTACTTAGGAATGGCTTCACGTGTGCGTATGGAAATGGAAAGCTGCGCTGCAGGATTCGCTGTAATCACGCTGACGGAGGCCTGAGCTTTGCCCGGCGATAATCAGTCCCACCAGCAGACTAAACATTTGCAAGAAGGACGGCGGTCCTTTGCTGGCAGCTCAAGTGGAGGGACTAAATCAACAGTATCGAACAAACTGATTAACATGTGATTGTAAAAGATGGCTTCCATATCTGATTTGTTAGGAAAGAAACCACCAATTGTTACAAACACCCTATAGAGGAAAAACTACAAGACATCGGAAAATATTGTGAGTCTAACCCAGACCTGGGCACATGCGGCCCGTTAAGCTTTTCAATCTGGCCCGCCGGACATTCCCAAATATTTTTTTTAGATCTTTAAAGGGGAACATTATCACCAGACCTATGTAAGCGTCAATATATACCTTGATGTTGCAGAAAAAAGACCATATATTTTTTTAATCGATTTCCGAACTCTAAATGGGTGAACTTTGGCGAATTAAACGCCTTTCTAAGATTCGCTCTTGGAGTGATGACGTCACAATGTGACGTCGCATCGGGAAGCAATCCGCCATTTTCTCAAACACTGAGTCAAATCAGCTCTGTTATTTTCCGTTTTTTCGACTGTTTTCCGTACTTTGGAGACATCATGCCTCGTCGGTGTGTTGTCGGAGGGTGTAACAACACGAACAGGGACGGATTCAAGTTGCACCAGTGGCCCAAAGATGCGAAAGTGGCAAGAAATTGGACGTTTGTTCCGCACACTTTACCGACGAAAGCTATGCTACGACAGAGATGGCAAGAATGTGTGGATATCCTGCGACACTCAAAGCAGATGCATTTCCAACGATAAAGTCAAAGAAATCTGCCGCCAGACCCCCATTGAATCTGCCGGAGTGTGTGAGCAATTCAGGGACAAAGGCCCTCGGTAGCACGGCAAGCAATGGCGGCAGTTTGTTCTCGCAGACGAGCGAGCTAGACCCCCTGGATGTCTTGGCTCACACCGTCCCTTATGCCACCGAAGATGATCAAGAGAAGAATATCGACCCTAGCTTCCCTGGCCTGCTGACATCAACTCCAAAACTGGACAGTTCAGCTTTCAGGAAAAGAGAGCGGATGAGGGTATGTCTACAGAATATATTAATTGATGAAAATTGGGCTGTCTGCACTCTCAAAGTGCATGTTGTTGCCAAATGTATTTCATATGCTGTAAACCTAGTTCATAGTTGTTAGTTTCCTTTAATGCCAAACAAACACATACCAATCGTTGGTTAGAAGGCGATCGCCGAATTCGTCCTCGCTTTCTCCCGTGTCGCTGGCTGTCGTGTCATTTTCGTCGGTTTCGCTTGCATACGGTTCAAACCGATATGGCTCAATAGCTTCAGTTTCTTCTTCAATTTTGTTTTCGCTACCTGCCTCCACACTACAACCATCTGTTTCAATACATTCGTAATCTGTTGAATCGCTTAAGACGCTGAAATCCGAGTCTGAATCCAAGCTAATGTCGCTATAGCTTGCTGTTCTTTCCGCCATGTTTGTTTGTGTTGGCTTCACTATGTGACGTCACAGGAAAATGGACGGGTGGTTAAATTCAGGCACTTTGAAGCTTTTTTTTAGGGATATTGCGTGATGGGTAAAATTAAAAAAAAAACTTCGAAAAATATAATAAGCCACTGGGAACTTATTTTTAATGGTTTTAACCATTCTGAAATTGTGATAATGTTACCCTTTAAGATGGAAAGTGTAGCTGCCTTTATGATGTGCAGTGATGTTTTCAAATTACCATAAGTCTTGAACCATACAAAGTATTTCAATGGTTGGAATCTGCGCTTTTGCATGATATTTTAGTGACTAGTGTTGTCCTGATACCAAAATTGTTTTGATACTTTTCGGTACTTTTCGATACTTTTCTAAATAAAGGGGATCAGAAAAAATTGCATTGGCTTTGTTTTAAAGGGGAACATTATCACAATTTCAGAAGGGTTAAAACCATTAAAAATCAGTTCCCAGTGGCTTATTTTATTTTTCGAAGTTTTTTTCAAAATTTTACCCATCACGCAATATCCCTAAAAAAAGCTTCAAAGTGCCTGATTTTAACCATCGTTATAAACACCCGTCCATTTTCCTGTGACGTCACATAGTGAAGCCAACACAAACAAACATGGCGGAAAGAACAGCAAGCTATAGCGACATTAGCTCGGATTCAGACTCGGATTTCAGCGGCTTAAGCGATTCAACAGATTACGCATGTATTGAAACGGATGGTTGTAGTGTGGAGGCAGGTAGCGAAAACGAAATTGAAGAAGAAACTGAAGCTATTGAGCCATATCGGTTTGAACCGTATGCAAGCGAAACCAACGAAAACGACACGACAGCCAGCGACACGGGAGAAAGCGAGGACGAATTCGGCGATCGCCTTCTAACCAACGATTGGTATGTGTTTGTTTGGCATTAAAGGAAACTAACAACTATGAACTAGGTTTACAGCATATGAAATACATTTGGCAACAACATGCACTTTGAGAGTGCAGACAGCCCAGTTTTCATCAATTATTATATTCTGTAGACATACCCTCATCCGCTCTCTTTTCCTGAAAGCTGATCTGTCCAGTCCAGTTGGAAATGCATCTGCTTTGAGTGTCGCAGGATTTCCACACATTCTTGCCATCTCTGTCGTAGCATAGCTTTCGTCGGTAAAGTGTGCGCAACAAACGTCCAATTTCTTGCCACTTTCGCATCTTTGGGCCACTGGTGCAACTTGAATCCGTCCCTGTTCGTGTTGTTACACCCTCCCACAACACACCGACGAGGCATGATGTCTCCAAGGTACGGAAAACAGTCGAAAAAACGGAAAATAACAGAGCTGATTTGACTCGGTGTTTGTAATGTGTTTGAGAAAATGGCGGATTGACGTCATCGCTCCGAGAGCTGCCACCTTAACGCTCCTCTCTGAGCTGCCACCTTAACGTGGTAGAGGGGTTTGCGTGTCCCAATGATCCTAGGAGCTATGTTGTCCGGGGGCTTGATGCCCCCTGGTAGGGTCTCCCAAGACAAACTGGTCCTAGGTGAGGGATCAGACAAAGAGCAGCTCGAAGACCTCTATGATGAAAACGATTAAGGAACCCAGATTTCCCTTGCCTGGACGCGGGTCACCGGGGCCCCCCTCTGGAGCCAGGCACGATGGCGAGCGCCTGGTGGCCTGTCCCCATGGGGCCCGGCCGGGCACAGCCCGAAGAGGCAACGTGGGTCCCCCCTCCAATGGGCTCACCACCCATAGCAGGGGCCATAGAGGTCGGGTGCGATGTGAGCTGGGCGGCAGCCGAGGGCGGGGCACTTGGCGGTCCGATCCTCGGCTACAGAAGCTAGCTCTTGGGACGTGGAACGTCACCTCGCTGGGGGGGAAGGAGCCTGAGCTAGTGCGCGAGGTGGAGAAGTTCCGACTAGATATAGTCGGACTCACTTCGACGCACAGCAAGGGCTCTGGAACCAGTTCTCTCGAGAGGGGCTGGACTCTCTTCCACTCTGGCGTTGCCGGCAGTGAGAGGCGACAGGCTGGGGTGGCAATTCTTGTTTCACCCAGGCTCAGAGCCTGTACGTTGGAGTTCAACCCGGTGGACGAGAGGGTAGCTTCCGTCCGCCTTCGGGTTGGGGAACGGGTCCTGACTGTGGTTTGCGCTTACGCGCCAAACCGCAGCTCAGAGTACCCACCCTTTTTGGATTCACTCGAGGGAGTACTGGAGAGTTCTCCCCCGGGTGATTCCCTCGTTCTACTGGGGGACTTCAATGCTCATGTTGGCAGCGACAGTGAAACCTGGAGAGGCGTGATTGGGAAGAATGGCTGCCCGGATCTGAACCCGAGCGGTGTGTTGTTATTGGACTTTTGTGCCCGTCACAGATTGTCCATAACGAACACCATATTCAAACATAAGGGCACCAGGACACCCTAGGCCGCAGTTCCATGATCGACTTTGTAGTTGTGTCATCGGATTTGCGGCCTCGTGTTTTGGACACTCGGGTGAAGAGAGGGGCGGAGCTTTCTACCGATCACCACCTGGTGGTGAGTTGGCTGCGATGGTGGGGGAGGATGCCGGACAGACCTGGCAGGCCCAAACGCATTGTGAGGGTTTGCTGGGAACGTCTGGCAGAGTCTCCTGTCAGAGAGAGTTTCAATTCCCACCTCCGGAAGAACTTTGAACATGTCACGAGGGAGGTGCTGGACATTGAGTCCGAATGGACCATGTTCCGCGCCTCTATTGTCGAGGCGGCTGATTGGAGCTGTGGCCGCAAGGTAGTTGGTGCTTGTCGTGGCGGTAATCCTAGAACTCGTTGGTGGACACCGGCGGTGAGGGATGCCGTCAAGCTGAAGAAGGAGTCCTATCGGGTTCTTTTGGCTCATAGGACTCCTGAGGCAGCGGACAGGTACCGACAGGCCAAGCGGTGTGCGGCTTCAGCGGTCGCAGAGGCAAAAACTCGGATATGGGAGGAGTTCGGTGAGGCCATGGAAAACGACTTCCGGACGGCTTCGAAGCAATTCTGGACCACCATCCGCCGCCTCAGGAAGGGGAAGCAGTGCACTATCAACACCGTGTATGGCGAGGATGGTGTTCTGCTGACCTCGACTGCGGATGTTGTGGATTGGTGGAGGGAATACTTCGAAGACCTCCTCAATCCCACCAACACGTCTTCCTATGAGGAAGCAGTGCCTGGGGAGTCTGTGGTGGGCTCTCCTATTTCTGGGGCTGAGGTTGCTGAGGTAGTTAAAAAGCTCCTCGGTGGCAAGGCCCCGGGGTAGATGAGATCCGCCCGGAGTTCCTTAAGGCTCTGGATGTTGTGGGGCTGTCTTGGTTGACAAGACTCTGCAGCATCGCGTGGACATCGGGGGCGGTACCACTGGATTGGCAGACCGGGGTGGTGGTTCCTCTCTTTAAGAAGGGGAACCGGAGGGTGTGTTCTAACTATCGTGGGATCACACTCCTCAGCCTTCCCGGTAAGGTCTATTCAGGTGTACTGGAGAGGAGGCTACGCCGGATAGTCGAACCTCGGATTCAGGAGGAACAGTGTGGTTTTCGTCCTGGTCGTGGAACTGTGGACCAGCTCTATACTCTCGGCAGGGTCCTTGAGGGTGCATGGGAGTTTGCCCAACCAGTCTACATGTGTTTTGTGGACTTGGAGAAAGCATTCGACCGTGTCCCTCGGGAAGTCCTGTGGGGAGTGCTCAGAGAGTATGGGGTATCGGACTGTCTGATTGTGGCAGTCCGCTCCCTGTATGATCAGTGCCAGAGCTTGGTCCGCATTGCCGGTAGTAAGTCGGACACGTTTCCAGTGAGGGTTGGACTCCGCCAAGGCTGCCCTTTGTCACCGATTCTGTTCATAACCTTTATGGACAGAATTTCTAGGCGCAGTCAAGGCGTTGAGGGGATCTGGTTTGGTGGCTGCAGGATTAGGTCTCTGCTTTTTGCAGATGATGTGGTCCTGATGGCTTCATCTGGCCCGGATCTTCAGCTCTCACTGGATCGGTTCGCAGCTGAGTGTGAAGCGACTGGGATGAGAATCAGCACCTCCAAGTCCGAGTCCATGGTTCTCGCCCGGAAAAGGGTGGAGTGCCATCTCCGGGTTGGGGAGGAGATCTTGCCCCAAGTGGAGGAGTTCAAGTACCTCGGAGTCTTGTTCACGAGTGAGGGAAGAGTGAATCGTGAGATCGACAGGCGGATCGGTGCGGCGTCTTCAGTAATGCGGACGCTGTATCGGTCCGTTGTGGTGAAGAGGGAGCTGAGCCGGAAGGCAAAGCTCTCAATTTACCGGTCGATCTACGTTCCCATCCTCACCTATGGTCATGAGCTTTGGGTTATGACCGAAAGGACAAGATCACGGGTACAAGCGGCCGAAATGAGTTTCCTCCGCCGGGTGGCGGGGCTCTCCCTTCGAGATAGGGTGAGAAGCTCTGCCATCCGGGAGGAGCTCAAAGTAAAGCCGCTGCTCCTCCACATCGAGAGGAGCCAGATGAGGTGGTTCGGGCATCTGGTCAGGATGCCACCCGAACGCCTCCCTAGGGAGGTGTTTAGGGCATGTCCGACTGGTAGGAGGCCGCGAGGAAGACCCAGGACACGTTGGGAAGACTATGTCTCCCGGCTGGCCTGGGAACGCCTCGGGGTCCCACAGGAAGAGCTGGACGAAGTGGCTGGGGAGAGGGAAGTCTGGGCTTCCCTGCTTAGGCTGCTGCCCCCGCGACCCGACCTCGGATAAGCGGAAGAAGATGGATGGATGGATGGCTCCGAGAGCGAATAATAGAAAGGCGTTTAATTCGCCAAAATTCACCCATTTAGAGTTCGGAAATCGGTTAAAAAATATATGGTCTTTTTTCTGCAACATCAATGTATATATTGACGCTTACATAGGTCTGGTGATAATGTTCCCCTTTAACAAAAAATCTTAGGGTGTGGCGGACCGGACCGGTACTTTTCAGAGGCGGTATGGTGCCGAATATTATTCATTAGTATCGCGGTACTATACTAATACCCGTATACCGTACAACCCTACAAGTTACTATGGTAATCTACGTCACAGCAGGTCAGACGAGGCACCAAGCAGTGTGGGTGGGAAGCGTTTCCACAGAGTGTTTCCAGAGCCTGAAATGCGGGTGTCAGGGACAGACGTGGAAGGAGATTTTTCCAAGTTCTAAAGCTTAGTGATATATCACATATATCAGATTGTAGATGTTTTTTGTTTTTTTACCCTTCACGTTCATATTTTGCTGTGTTTGTTGCATTTTTGTTGCATTTGGCTTGATTGTAAAATATGTCGATTGAGAGGGGGTGTGACGTTATATGTTCTCAATATTCAGGATTTTATCGTTTATAGAAAACAATAACATTTTTAGCATTCAATCAGACTTTAGTGTGAGGTTTTGTATTAGTTTTCGTAAAAATAGATATACCGGCCCCCAGACACATTTTTTTCTCTAAATCCCCCCCCCCGAGTCAAAAATAATTGCCCAGGCCTGGTCTAAATCATAGGCGCCGATCCCGTGGGTGCTTCGGGGCCCAAGCACCCACCGACAATGGACACGTGGGACTGATGGCAAATTCTTTCTCACCACCAAGCAAAAACCGTGCATGCTCAGGCCCCTTCCTCTCCAAGGTTATCCAGGGTAAATCCCACCTAACCTTATCCTTGTCCACACACACACAATGGTCGTTTAAGGACCCTCCACCCCTCTGTCAGTCGGCGCAACGCGACCTAGTACGTATGCGTGGAAAATGTGCACGTCATAGTCACCTCCAGTGTTGCTTTGTGTGTAAGTTCTTCAATTAAATTGAACAATATCCAGTGTTGTGGTATTTCAATTAACTGGAATCCAGTGTGCTGTGGGGCCCTATTGTAGTGAATCACACCTGAGCCATCATTAATTAGTTAATCAAATCTCTAAACACGTGAAAGTACACAAAGTGACAAAGAACATTTGACAACAACCAATTTGGGATGTAGATATATGGTCAGGACACTCCTCACTCTTTTGCCTTCACCTTCATTGTCCATTAGTTTTTGGTGACTTTATGTACTCTGGACCTAGACGTTGAGTCCGCGACATACATGGCGGACAATAACTGATACAGTCTACTGCATTCGCCATTTTCCGTAGACTTCCCTTGACGGCCAGGTAATACAAAGCACACTCTACCTATTTAAACACATCCACGGGAGCCCGCATTCTCGTTGACTCTCTTTCGACAAATGGACAAAGTTTTTGGGGGAGTAGAATAACAGCTGACCTCAACACTGGAAAGTTCTCTTGCCATCTGAGAAGTGTTGTATCCCAAATAGCTGCAATCGCTTTCTCTTAAGGTATTCATGTGTGATTTCCACAAGCGTCTGTACATGTAGAAGGATTGATTGATTGAAACTTGTATTAGTAGATTGCACAGTACAGTACATATTACGTACAATTCACCACTAAATGGTAACACCTGAATAAGTTTTTCAACTTGTTTAAGTCGGGGTCCACGTTAATCAATTCATGATAGAAGGAGAAACACGGGCATGTCTGGATGTCTCCTCTCCATATTTCCAGTGGTTAGCTCCGAGTTACCAAACCGCTTTATTAATGAAGCTGGCTGTGGCGCGGTCTTTCTGACGTCACTTCCTGTGTGGGGCGCCGTCTTTCTGGCGTCACTTCCTCTCTGAACTCAGTTTGTAAACGATCGATGAGTCCATACAAAGCTAAAAGCTGCAGATTCAAGAAATACACGGCGCAATTACCCGTGTAAAAAATTGTCGGAGGAGGGGGACTTTAAATGATAGTTCAGTGTGGCTGACACGGGGCTTAGGCTAAATAATTATGCGTTTAAGGGGTTATTCATAGAGATGTTCGATATTATCGGCCGATAAATGCTTTAAAATGTAATATCGGAAATTATCGGTATCGGTTTCAACCTCCTGATATTCCCGTGAGACTCCCGAATTTCAGTGCCCCTCCCGAAAATCTCCCGGGGCAACCATTCTCCCGAATTTCTCTCTATTTCCACCCTGACAACGTTATTGGGGGCGTGCCTTAAAGGCACTGCCTTTAGCGTTCTCTACAACCTGTCGTCACGTCCGCTTTTCCTCCATACAAACAGCGTGCCGGGTTAGTCACATAATATTTACGGCTTTTACACACACATACTTGGTCAACAGCCATACAGGTCACACTGAGGGTGGCCGTATAAACAACTTTAACACTGTTACAAATATGCGCCACATTGTGAACCCACGCCAAACAAGAATGACAAACACATTTCGGGAGAACATCCGCACCGTAACACAACATAAACACAAGAGAACAAATACCCAGAACCCTTTGCAGCACTAACTCTTCCGGGAGGCTACAATATACACCCCCCGTTACTACCAACCCCCCCCATCTCCCATCTCCCAAATTCGGAGGTCTCAAGGTTGGCAAGTAAGCTCTAGTATACTCTGGACTGAAGCTGTGTGTCTTCATTGTTTTTGTAGCTGTGGTTTTGAGGCATGTTTAAAAAAATGAAAAATAATGCACTTGGTGAAAGTCAAAGTATAGTATTTCCCATAGTTGTGGTGGGTATCAGGATTATCTCAGGGAGAGCATGTCCCAAATTCCAAGCTGCTGTTTTGAGGCATGTTAAAAAAAATAATGCACTTTGTGACTTCAATAATAAATATGGCAGTGCCATGTTGGCACTTTTTTCCATAACTGGAGTTGAAGTTCTCTTATTTTGGAAAACCTTGTTTTTTATTAATTGATTCAAACTTTTATTAGTAGATTGCACAGTACAGTACATATTCCGTACAATTGACCACTAAATGGTAACACCCGAATAAGTTGTTCAACTTGTTTAAAGGCCTACTGAAACCCACTACTACCGACCACGCAGTCTGATAGTTTAAATATCAATGATGAAATCTTAACATTGCAACACATGCCAATACGGCCGGGTTAGCTTACTAAAGTGCAATTTTAAATTTTGCGCGAAATATCCTGCTGAAAACGTCTCGGTATGATGACGTCAGCGCGTGACGTCTCGGATTGTAGAGGACATTTTGGGACAGCATGGTGGCCAGCTATTAAGTCGTCTGTTTTCATCGCAAAATTCCACAGTATTCTGGACATCTGTGTTGGTGAATCTTTTGCAATTTGTTCAATGAACAATGGAGACAGCAAAGAAGAAAGCTGTAGGTTGGAAGCGGTGTATTGCGGCCGGCTGCAGCAACACAAACACAGCCGGTGTTTCATTGTTTACATTCCCGAAAGATGACAGTCAAGCTTTACCATTGGCCTGTGGAGAACTGGGACAACAGAGACTCTTACCAGGAGGACTTTGAGTTGGATACGCAGACACGGTACCGTGAGTATGCATGCAGCTGCGGCTTCCAAACATTTGATCGCTTGCCCGTATGTGCGTGCCACTATGTGCATGTCATGTACGTAACTTTGGGGACTTTGGGGAAATATATGTGCTGTATGAACTTTGGGGAGGTGAACGGTACTTTGGGCTGTGGGATTGAGTGTGTTGTGCAGGTGTTTGAGTTGTATTGGCGGGTTATATGGACGGGAGGGGGGAGGTGTTTGTTATGCGGGATACATTTGTGGCATATTAAATATAAGCCTGGTTGTGTTGTGGCTAATAGAGTATATATATGTCTTGTGTTTATTTACTGTTTTAGTCATTCCCAGCTGAATATCAGGTCCCACCCGCCTCTCACAGCATCTACCCTATCTGAATCGCTCCCACTGCCCTCTAGTTCTTCACTCTCACTTTCCTCATCCACAAATCTTTCATCCTCGCTCAATTTAATGGGGAAATCGTCGCTTTCTCGGTCCGAATCGCTCTCGCTGCTGGTGGCCATGATTGTAAACAATGTGCGGATGTGAGGAGCTCCACAACCTGTGACGTCACGCTACTCGTCTGCTACTTCCGGTACAGGCAAGGCTTTTTTATCAGCGACCAAAAGTTGCGAACTTTATCGTCAATGTTCTCTACTAAATCCTTTCAGCAAAAATATGGCAATATCGCGAAATGATCAAGTATGACACATAGAATGGACCTGCTATCCCCGTTTAAATAAGAAAATTGCATTTCACTAGGCCTTTAAGTCGGGGTCCACGTTAATCAATGCATGGTAAAGTTACATTGTTTAATGCATCCAGCGGGGCATCACAACAAAATTAGGCATAATAATGTGTTAATTTCACGACTGTATAAATCGGTATCGGTTGATATCGGAATCGGTAATTAAGAGTTGGACAATATCGGAATATCGGTAAAAAAGCTATTATCGGACATCTGTAGTGTAGACATAGCCTCAGAAAAGTAGCGTCAGATTTACCGAGCACCCACTGGCAGAAATGTAGATCGGCGCCTATGGTCTAAATCAGTGGTTCTCAAACTTTTTACACCAAGTGTAACAGGGTCAATTATCTCATTTAAATATAATGTATTTCATAATGCTGTATTATTGTTATATTTACACAAAATGTGTAAGTTACATGAAAATACCTGAAGGTTCTCTGATGTTTTGTCAATATGTGGAACCTTTGTCTCGTTGTGTCCCTCCCACTGCAATAATTGACGTGACACCTGACTTTTTATATGTGTTGGACACGCCTTTCTACTTCCCTTTTGTCCACGATATCAACTGGAAAGGTAGGCATCCACGTAACGACAAAAAAAGTGTATTTATCGTCTCGTTAAGAATTTAAGTTCACTATTTCTTGTTCTGTAGTTGTGGTATCGTAGATAATATTTTATTAACCTACTTGTGTACGTATACATTTATGTTGTCAATATGTGGAACCTTTCTTTCGTTGTGTCCCTCCTACTGCAATAATTGATGTGACACCTAACTTTTTATATGTGTTGGACACGCCTTTCTACTTCCCTTTTTGTCCACGATATCAACTTGAGAGGTAGGCGTCCACGTAACGATAGAAAAGTGTATTTATCGTCTCATTAAGAATTTAAGTTCACTATTTCTTGTTCTGTATTTGTGGTATCGTAGATAATTTTTTATTAACTACTTATGTATGTATATATTTATGTTGGTTCCCTTGAGAGATAATTACGCTTATAAAAGATAGGCCAATAGAGGGCGCACTCGTTGTTAGGTTGGCTCCTGTCTACGTCACTTGGCATTAGAAGAAGAGTGTACCAAGTCTTGCATGTTGAGTAAATGACAACTAAAACAATTCCTGTGCATTGCATTCATAATGAAGATATTACAGTATTATTGTATTTATGTAGGGGCTCGATAATTGGCAGAAAAATATTGACATTTGTATTTCCTGTATTGTTAGATGCATTGCCGCGAGTAAAGTGCAGCTGAGCAGCGACCCCTGGTGTCGGTCTTGTTTATTACATCCTACACACAACGCAGAGGAAAAGAACGTCGGTTAGTTACACAAGTACCACCTCAGAAAACACTTGTCTCTCCAAGTACCACCATTATGACCATCATTGAAGCACAGTAGTGTAGTAGTTCTATGTAGTCATTAAAAGAAGGCAGAAGTTATTTTCAATCAAGTATATTTTGTCCAAAAACATGGCCCCGGGGATAGGTTGATTGGCAACACCAAATTGGCCCTAGTGTGTGAATGTTGTCTGTCTCTGTTAGCGACTTGTCCAGGGTGTACCCCGCCTTCCGCCCGATTGGAGCTGATATAGGCTCCAGCACCCCCCGCGACCGTGAAAGGGATAAGTGGTATAAAATGGGTGGATGGAAGTATATTTACCGTGTTTTCCAGGCCATAGGGCACACCGGATTATAAGGCGCACTGCCGGTGAATGGTCTGTTTTAATGTTTTTTCATATTTAAGGCGCACTGGATTAGTCATTTTTTTTCTAAATTGAAAACACTATCTCGTGGTCTACATGACATGTAATGGTGGTTCTTTGGTCAAAATGTTGCATGGATTATATTTTACAGATCATCTTCAAGCCGCTTTCTGACATTCGCTTCAGGGTGCGCCGTTTTATTTTCATGGCTCACCTTTGTCATCTTTGTTGGAGAAGTGTACAATTCACTTGTTTTGCAATGACTAACAAAATGGTGGTGTCCAGAACTCACATTTTGTGTTATAAAAAAAAAAATTGTATTTCAGTATGCATTTCTATCTACTTCAGTTTTACACGGTTAGAAGTACTTTGACCAAAACAAAAAAGGATTAATTTTTTTTCACATGACATTCAGATTGTACTTTAATTAGTTGTGGCAATTTGTCATTAAATAGAGGCATATTGTCTAATTATACGGTTACACAAATACATAGTTATAATATAAGCAAATATTTTTTACCCTTTAGTGAGCTACTGAAAATCAACTGGCAAACTAGGCCACCTACTCAGTGGCCTAGTGGTTAGAGTGTCCGTCCTGAGATCGGTAGGTTGGGAGTTCAAATCCCGGCCGAGTCATACCAAAGACTATAAAAATGGGACCCATTACCTCCCTGCTTGGCACTCAGCATCAAGGTTTGGAATTGGGGGTTAAATCACCAAAATGATTCCCGGGCGCAGCCACCGCTGCTGCCCACTGCTCCCAGGGGGTGATCAAGGGTGATGGGTCAAATGCAGAGAATAATTTCGCCACACCTAGTGTGTGTGTGACAATCATTGGTACTTTAACTTTAACTTTTGAGGCTCCTGCCTATTAAATTCACATTTCAAATGCTACAAGGACACAACTGCTCTATTTACTTTGCTTATACACCATTTGACATGTATTATTTGAATTCATGTTACACACTTAAGTCCAGCACATAAAAAAAAAAAGTAAATCCTGTTTAGGTGCCCGTGTCTTTTAGTGCAATCAGACTAAACACAGTTGTTAAAACCTCACAGCGCTTAAAGTTTTGGATCTTGTGTGGGTGATTCCTTTAAAGATGCACGATGCAGCCGGCAGATAAAGGACGGGTGTATAGTAAGTGGTGCAAAAACACCGAAAACGTTGAATGAAAACAAAGATGAAAAAAGGATGAAATTAGTTTTTATTCTACACAGTAAACCAGTGGATGGATTCTAATTATTTACAGAGAAAATCTGCACAAAACTCAGTGGATCATCCATCCAAAGTTATTTAAATAGTTTAAGGGAATCCTCTCGCACATAAATAAAATAATTATTAATTATTAAAAACTATATTTCTTCACTATCACATACTGGCAACAACAAATTGATGGCAAAAAAAAGTTAGTGAGCTGAAATGACTTAATTCTATATATAAAATACATTAATAGAAAATACCACCAATTCAACCATTATGTACACAAATAAAGCTGTGAATTAAAGTAGCTTTAGTGGATATTTACATGTGAAGATAAGTTTTAAGAGGTTGTTGGTTCTTCAGCACCGTTCACTTGAGGTGTTTTCTCTCTGGTTGCTTCATCACAGTCATTCCCAGCATCATCCTGAGCAAAACAACAATGACATCACTTCCTGTTTTTACATAGAAAAAAAAAGCACAGTGTGTATGCTTGCTACCTTTCCCATCACCGCCGTCAGTCCTGTGACCGTGTCTGTCAGAGTCTTGCACGTCTTGGCAAACTGCTCCCTGTAGATGGTCTTCTGCTCCTCTGCATTTTTCAGCAGCTTCTCCGTTTGCATTAGAGTGGTTTTCACTTCCTCCAGCTCCTTGGACAAGGATTTGTTTTCTTGCTCCAGCTGCACTTTAACCTTTGCCTCCTCATCTGGCAAGAGAGGACACAGTTAGGGGAGGGTGGGGGTGGGCAACCGAGCAGTGTGCCAGTCCACCTGTCACACCAACAAGACTGCTGTAGGAAGTGAAACTGGTGCTCCAATTGAGTCCTGATGGAGTTCCACTAAAGTATTTACCCATCTTGGTGTCTTGTACCATCAGCTTCTGTTCAATCTCCTCTCGCGCTTTCACACTCTTCTCCAGTTTCTGCATCATGCTGCCAACGTCCACCATGGCACCGTTGTACACGATCAGATCACCTGACTGGCTGGGTTCTGACGGATCACTCTTCATTGGAGCAGGAAGTAGCTCTCTGTTGCCTGAGGGGAAGATAGTTGGATACATGAGAGGGTTATCTTGTTGCTCAGGGGCCGTATTTATCAAGCGTCTTAGAGTGCCATTTTACACTTAAGTCCTGAGAATTTGCGAAATTTAGTCCTACTCTCAAACTTAAGAATAAAAGCTATTTATCAACTTTCTTAAGTCTAAGAATCACTCCTACTCTCTACGATATTTAAGAGACCTTCAGAGGTGTCCTAAGTGGTTAGGAGTTGCCAGCAGGGGATGGCACTGAGGCGATAGAGACGTGCGCGAACGTTCAGGGAGCGGAAGGATGTCCTGGCTTTGTTTGATGACGAGCAGTTGATCAAACGGTATCGTTTAGACAGAGAGGGTATTATTTTTGTCAAAGATTTAATAAGGGGCATCATCTCATCAGCAACATCACACAGCAGAACTAAAGGTCATCACAATGCTTCGATATCTCGCCACTGGGAAAATTAATTGGAAAGAAAAGGAAACATTTATTTTTGATTCATTGTCAATATTATTTGTTTGTTTTGTATTATTTTGTAGTTTATTGTCAAAATATACACTCCCATTGTCCACTTAAATATTTCTAAGATATTTAATTAAGAATAGACAAGGGATTCCCTTCCGTGATTGGTCATTTCTATGGACACAGAAATGACGTCACCTAAAATTCCGTTTACGGCACACAGTAATGTCGTAATTCAACTCTGAGTGTGACACTTAAGATTCAGTCCTACACTTCGCTGAAAGTGTGAGTAAAATGCTTGATAACTAACTTTTAAGTGCAGCTTTCAGCGAAGAATTTCTTTACTCATAAGTCAACTCTTAGCAGACTTCTTAGGAGTAATTCTAAGACGCTTGATAAATACGGCCCCAGGTCTTGTGTTGAGTCACATTGGTTTGTACGTCCGACTACCGGTAATTCCCACATATCTCAAGGGAAGATATTTGGGACAGGTCGATGAGAGATAATTACACTTATAAAAGATAGGCCAATAGAGGGCGCACTCGTTGTTAGGTTGGCTCCTGTCTACGTCACTTGGCATTAGAAGAAGAGTGTACCAAGTCTTGCGTGTGTGTGCTACAAGTTGAGTAAATGACAACTAAAACAATTCCTGTGCAGTGCATTCATAATGAAGATATTACAGTACCGGTATTATTGTTGATCTGATTTTCTTGAAAAAGTACATCATTGCCGATGACAATCACAACATCAATCCCCTCTGGCTGATATTGTATTTATTTTTAGTCCCCCAGCTGACAAGGTGGCGGCTAAGGTGGTTTAGTATATTTCACCTGTGTTGATGGGACAATTCGCTCACCTGAGGGGTTTTCCATCTGTGCTTCATTGAAGAAAAAGGCAGCCTCATCCTTTCCTCGGTCGGTCAGTTTGCGATAATAACACGACTCTCTCACCTGCGGCTTGTTCATCATCTTCTTGATCTGAAGGAGGAGGGGATCATTAGCATTTTAGACAGTCAGAGGTGCAGTGCAGCACAATTTGTGATCATGTGCTCACCTGAGCACGTGACATGTGCAGTCCTAGCGTGTACAAGATGTCCTCCAAGTCTTTCTCCAACAGGCAGCCCCAGTGACTTTGGTCAAAATAAACAAACGCCATCAGCAGCTCCCTGTTGTACGTCATCATGTGCTTCTTGTCCTGACGACATCATACCTCATCATATTTATACTGCACATAGAACTTAACTTTGATTCATTTATTTAATTAATGCAGTGATGGCAACAAGCTAACCTTCTCTTTTAAACTCTTTTCTTTTGGCAACCTGCGAGCGTCTTTGTGATCTCTTTTGTCGTTTGAAGTGTCATCATCCTTTTCTAAGAAAGAGAAATGTAAAGCGTCATTACAGTGGAAATGGAAAGTTTTGAATTAGAGCAGAGCAGATGCGAACGGGAAGCGCCTCAGAGATTATGGTAATGGTATCCATCACAGCTTCAGCGTGGTGCATGATCTCTCATCATTGGACAAATACATCATGGAGCAGGCCTGGGCAATCACTTTCACTCGGGGGGCCAAATTTAGAGGGAAAAAATGTGTCTGGGGGCCGGTATATCTTGATAAAAGCTAAAAATGTTATGACAGACCGCCTTAAAAAACTTTACAATTTTACATTTTTTTACTGAATGAGACACCCAGAATGAAAATAAAGAATGTGGTATTTACATTAACTATGAAGGATAAAACACTGAATATTAACATATGAACGTCACACGCCCTCTCCATCCACATTTTTTACAATCTTGCAAAACGCCACAAAAATGCAACAAACACAGCGAAATATGAACGCGAAGGTTCACTAAGCTTTAGAACTTTGTAGTAAAAATCTCCTTCCGCGTCTGTTCCTGACATCCACATTTCAGACTGGCCGCTCTGGAAACACTCTGTGGAAACGCTGCCCACCCACACTGCTTGGTGCTTCGTCACTTATATTACCATAGTAACTAGTATATAATGCAAAAGTGCAGATTCTGACCATTGAAAGACTTAGTATAGTTGAAGAGTTACGGTCTTCTGAAAACATCACTGCACATCATAATGGCAGCTACACTTTACATCTTAAAGATTGAAAATAATTATTTGGGAATGTCCGGCGGGCCATATTGAAACGCTTAATGGGCCGCATGTGGCCCCCAGGCCTTAATTTGCCCAGGTCTGCCATGGAGGATGGAATGCATTGACAATATCGATGAGAGAGCGCAGCATTACCATCATCGTCGTCGTCATCTGCGTCTTCAGCCTCCATGGGGTCATACTCGTCGGCGTTAGCTGTGCTGCCGTCATCTTCGTTCTCTTCTTCTTCACGTGACTCCTTTTTCTCCATCTTGTCATCGCACTGATCACACACCAAGCAAAGCACGTCATAAAACAAACATCAAACTTAGAAAGTCCTGACAGGTTTGAGTGTTTCACCTTCTTCCTCTCCCCCTCCTCATCCTCTCTGGATTTCTTTGCTGCTGGCTCTTCGCCGTCCTCTTTCTCCTTCTTTATGTCCTTCTTGTCCGCCTCTTTCTTCTCGGCCTCTTTTTTGGCCTTCTTCTTTTCATCCTTGACAGGGATAGCAGCGATTGCTTTGTAGATGCGGTAGCCAAAATCTCTCTGGAGCATCTCGTTGAATAGCTCAGCGAAGAGAGAGACCTGCAAGTGACGGAGGACATATGTTGCTCTTTACTCCCAGATCAATATGGCATGTCTAGCAGCCTAACACAAACTGAATGTGAAGCCTTCCCACCTCAAAGGAAGTCTCCTTGTTGTCCTCCAGTCTGTAGTCCAGAAGCACGCTGAGGGACATCACGCTGCAGTCAAACTTGCCGTTCTTTGCAGACCAGTTGGGGTGAACAAGGATGGTGGGATCGTCGGGGAGGATGTAGTGTCTTTCTCTGCGTTGGCGCTCCAGCTCTTCTTGCTTCTTCTTTTCCTCCTCCTACCAGGACAGGAAAATAGTTTGTAGGAAGTCAGAATGCTGCAAAACCGGTTTAAGCATATACCTCTCGGTCCTCAGTGCGACTGGGCTCTTCTTCCTCAGGAGGTTTGACTTCTGGTTTCTCAGGCTCCTTGAACTCTTCCACCTGCTCCTCCACCTTCAGCTGCTTGGTAAGTCGGGCAATCAGCTGCGACTTTAAGCCCTTGGAGCTCAGAGAGCGGCAGTCGAGCTCCTTACGAAGGTCGTTTACCTGCAGGCGAGTGTAATATTCGTAGTTACTACCATAAGTTCTGGAAAGTAACAAGCATCACACTACTTCTGCATTACGATGATCAAAACAGGGGAAGAGGAATTCTTAAGTCATTGTTTTCCAACCTTTCGAGGCCAACGCACATTTCATGGAAGGAAAAATCTCACAGCACATCGCCAAGCGTCCTATGTAGTGTTGCCACTTAACGACTAATCACTTTATTTTGATTACTCTGCCAAAAAATGTTCTTTATTTAAAAGGAGAAGTTTGCGTCATTCGGTTTTCGGATGTGTACGCTCAGTAGGGATGTGAAACTTTCAACAACTCACGATTCGATTAGGATTCCAGGGGTAACAAAACAATTCAGAAGCGATATTATCTTGTAAGTAAATTATAATAAAATCTGTTTAAAACGAGTTACAAAAGCTCTTCCTGGCTGCAGATTTATACACAGCAAATAAGCACATAGATGGCCTAAAAAAAAACCCCCCACCATTTATAAATTATATTCTTGAAAATTATGAATCGATTCAGAATCGTAATAAATAATTGCCATTCGGATGAGAGTCAACTTTTTTGCTCAATGTAGTTTTATTATTCTGTTTTTAGAGTTATTAATTGACTAGCTAAATACATGTTCACAGCTGGTTACTTTGTGCTTTAATGCAGTTTCAGCTGGACTTCTACTGAAGTGTAAAAAACCCTTTGTCCTCCGTTTCACTACTTTACATTCCATCTAGCTTAGTGGTTAGCATGGCTTCTTGTCTCCAGCTCGTTATGTAGGAACGCTTAGCTCGTGCTCCAGTAATGATACTTGTACGTAATAGGGCTGCATGATTAATCAACATCAAGGTTTTAATTAGTGCGATCACGTTACTGCAAGAGGCTCAGGTTTTCTTTTTTTTCCTCCACCGTCAGCGCATTTGAGTGACAGAATTGTTGAGCTTCACGCTTCTTCCTGGCTTAAACAAACAAAAAGCAGTCTCACTTTGTGCATCGCTCTCAGCACGTGTAACAGTAGAATTAACGGAAGGCAGTGAGCCCTCTTTTCATTCAGCCACAATCTTTGTCATGGCGAGTCAGTGAGAAATTCTGCAAAAATTGAAAATATTACAAAGCCAAATGTCTTGTCGTGGGAATATTTAAGCATCAAATCAGATGGCCAACCGAGCAAATATGCCGTTTATTTATTTAGTATGTTTGTGTCTTTATTGAGGACAGTGTTTCTCAAACATTTACTGTTACATCCCCCCCTAGGAAGAAGAAAATATTTTGCACCCCACTCTCAACAGTGACAATAAATAGTATAATTTGTCTATAAAATTGTTATAAATATACATCTGCATAACATTGTAAGCTTAACATTTCAAGGAAACACACCGGCCTTTCCTCGTCTCCTACCGTGCTTACAGTGAAGCCAAGTGCTACATGCGCTTCATCATATTCTGGTACGGCAAAAAAAACATGTTCCCTGAAATCACACGCGCACCCCCCCGAGGGGGGCATGATCCACTATTTGAGAAGGACTGACTTAAAATAAAGCTATTTACCTTCTAATTACAGTACAGTGGTAAACAATTCTACAGTAATGAGTAGAGGTGGGGGAAATAGATTTTTACACGCATCGCAATTCGGACATGGACGATTATAGAATAGATTAGAAAATGTCAATAAATTGATAATTGTAAACAAAGTAATGCAGACTGTTCTAAAATTTGTCTGACTCCAGCGAGCCACCTCACAGAGATCCGACCAGCTCCTTTGTTATTGGGCACTTACGGTCCAATTTTGCAAACATTTTCATTAATTCCAAATGAATCTTTTTTTTTTTTTAAAGTTGCAAGTGATAAATGCTTATTTAGTGAAATTAAAATAAATGTAAAACTGCATCAATAGACAATTAAAGATGCATCAATAATCGAGTTTTAATCGAATCATAGCTCCTAGTGCCCAAAAGATTCCAACCTGTAGTAATGAGAAATAGTTTATATCCTTTTAAATGGTTACTTGCATTAATATATTTTATGATTACATTGTAAAACTTATCATTTTTTTCTTCGATTTAAGAGCATGATGTTGACAAAAGCTCTGAGTCAGTCTGCATAAAGCCAAATATTTTTTTACAGTAAATTATTGCATAATGTTCTGTGTGGCACCTTGAGACAATATGTTGATTGACAGTTTAAAAGTAATATCTTCCTCTCATTATTTTTGCAGCTTTATATGTATGAAATACAAAAATGGAAAATCAAATCGCTAATCTGGAGAAAAAAAATGCAATTAGGTTTTTTCTGCTACATCATTTACCGCCATGGAGTTTTGTAACTTAGAAGCAGTTCCACGCTGTACGGATAGCTGCTTGCTAGCGCAGCTAACAGTTGACAGTAGCGGGACCATGTCCTTTTTCACACTTCCTGCAATTTAGACGTTGTCCCTCATCGGGCGCCGCGTGAACCATCTTATCCGGTTCTATTTTTATTGTTTTTGGTGTCATTTTTATTTAGATGGGCTCTTATTAGTCACCTACAAGTGCACACATAGGGGGAACAAATCCTACTCGACTTGAGTAATACCAGATGATGATTAAAGTCTTTATTTGCAGTCTGTCCTGCGCGACTAATTTTGTTTTAACACCATAGCAAAGCATAATAATGTTATAAGTTAAGAAGCAGAATAGAAGTTATTTTACATCAATGCATTGGTGTGCCACAGTAGTTCACATCTCATATATAGGGTGAAATTGGATCTGGTCACCCTAAATAGTAAAAGGATACACCAACCCCAAAAATTACGGTCAATTAAATGTCAAAGTTGACGACTAATGGCGGATGCACGATAGCCACGACTTATTTTGTTGTATAAAAGGCAACAGGGACTCAGGTTAATTAGGTACATTGTATCTAAAGAAATATAATTTAATTGTTTTGCTGTCACCAAACACTGGAATTGATGAATGAAAACATGTATATTTTTTTGTAGTAGTGTTCCTTTGTCACTTCGTGGTTTACTCACTTTAGGTTGAAGTATAAAAATCAAGTTAAAAATCAGGCGAAGGTGTACCGTACCTTCATTGATTTTGGATCAAGTTTGGCCCAGTGAGTGGGGTTGCTGACGTCCTTCGATTCGCCATCATCTTTCTCCTCTTCCTCCTTGAGAAATGTCGTAGACAGACAGCGAAAGACAAAGAAGGACAAGAAGAAAAGTCAGCATGCCACCTGTGAACTATGCAAGCTTTACAGTTGATCCGTGCAAGAAGCAAGGTCAAAACGGTCTTAAAAAAATTAAAATAGGTCTTGTTCTAGTGAGCTCGACTGTGTTTAAGTCCACTGCTACTGAAGGGTACACAGGGAAGCTCTCTAGCACTTATAAGAACCAGCTGCCAATCAATCAATCTGTGGAACACAAAAAAAGGTAAAAAAAATAAAAATATAATAAATGGAGGTGTATCAGTACATCAGGAAAACTGAAGCTGGTCTCCGAACATTGTGAGGGTGGGGTGGCCCTATCTACTGGCTTTGGTATTTATGGGGTTTAAAAACTATACATCACATTGGAGCCATCTCTCTTTCAGTGCAACCAACTGCCCTGGAAAAGCCAAACTCTATATGTACTCCAAATGAAAATATAGAAGCCAACAGGAAGAACAGACAATGAGCTTGGGGAGGTTCTTTTTTCACAATTGGTATGAGAAATCATATGAAAATAAACATTCCTACAGCAAACATTATTTTCATGCAACTGACGCCACAGATTCCAGCATTAACTGAGCTCTTAACATGTCAGCGTTAAAACAAGCAATCAAATTTAGGAAGCTGTCACAACCAAGCGGAGAAGAGATTGTTTGGAAGGAATTGAAATACACCCAGAATATCTCAAAATTATAAGAGCTGGAAGCTGTTTTACCAGTTGCCATGGGGGCGTTCACACAAACACAAACTAGTCTCACTGCTTCCACTGTGTGTGTCTGCTGGATGTGGTGGAAGGTGCGAGTGCTGATGGAGGAGAAGAGGAGAGGAGGGGATAGGTGGAGGAGTAAACGGAGGACGTCTAGGTGATGTGTGGGTGTCGGGCACATGTGTTTGCGTGTGTGACATGAGGTGTGTGTTTTTTTGTAATTCCTGTGCCTTCCTGTGAGAAGCGGAAATGAGAAGAGAGGGATTAGCGGTTCAGTGCCTGTTCTCCATCCGCCTCCTTTCGCTCGGCCGACAGCTTCTCAGCCAGCTGCTCCCGGAGTCGCCGTGACAGCACCTCCCACTCTGAGCGGGTAGGAAGACAATGCCAAACATCCGGAAGAAACAAAACCACTGTCTCCACATGAGCGGGGACTGTCCGCCCCTTGTGGGTCTCCTCCGGCCGAAGATAGCGAATCTCTGCAAAACGATACCTGTCGCAAAGGAAGAGGGTGCATTGGAAAGAAACATTCTGGTCAGGGCAAAGCACAAAAAGGCGAGCCTCGCTAGGGCAAACCTTTAGATAACCCGCCCCACCTCCCACCTTTACAGAGTCACAGAAGGACCTTACGTGTCATTACAGTGACCCAGCCCCACACAAAACACTGACAGAGGGGCCCAGTCGGCAGCTTTCCGACTGTTGTCACGGTGATGGCAGCCAGTTTGAGAAAGTTGACAAAAAAAATCACAATATAAATCACAGCCTATATTCCTCCGCCATATAGCTTCAGCCAATTATGAGGGCTCTGCGTTTAACCTATAGGATACATTTGAATCACTACATTAGAACAGAACGAGAAAGCCAGTTAAATATGTAATATATTTAACAGAGAGAGTAAAAGCAACAAAAACAAAACAATGACTGGGGATGTGTCGTCTCGTCCAGGCTACTGCTTCCAGCCACAGTCCATGGGTTTTCATCATGATGGAATGTGAGTGTAAATTTAGAGTGTGACAGAAAGAGAGAGCCAAGACGACAACACACAAAAGGCCAAAAGTATCAATCAACAATACACAAATGATAGTCATAAATTAACAACATAAAGGTGGCTGATGAAATCAAATGTTGAGGCTTTAGCGCTGACAGGGGACAAATGAATGGGAGTGATAGGTAAAGTGCTTACCACTGAGTGCACAGACTAAGATCTATGCCCGTGAGTGCCTTGCAACAGCGAATAGCTGTCTTTATGAGGACTGATGGATCCTTCGCTGGGTCAGCTCCGTCCAGAGAGGGAGACCAGTGACCACCTATCGCCATGGCCTCATCTTTGCCTCTCATTCCCACCAAAAACTAAAGGCGAAACATAGGTACAAAGAGTGTAGAAGCAGAAGAGAGATATGGTCAGCTAAATGTTCAATCATACTACACCAAAACTATTTTTGGAAGCTGACTTCAGATAGGAATTCTCAACATGAGTTTTCAGCAATGGAATAGGATTACAGCATCATTATCAGCACACTTCCATGACTCATTGATGCATAGTAAAGGTGACACTAACCTTGATGAGTCTTGCAGGATGCTGGAAGGAGTCTTTGACTTCCTGGGAATCTTCTGCTAGTGCACATGACTTGTGATAGAGCTCCTCTAAGCTTGGGTTAGCCAGCAGCATCACCTGATAAAAAATATTCAGGTTGAGCATTACTGTTCCTCTGACAAGTCAAGATTTAGGTTATATTTGGATGCCTAAAATAACTGGGCTCACTTTTCTTTAAGGAAGTTGCAGGTAGGGGTGCAGGAATTGTGATATTACATTGATAAAACCAATAACATTAGAAAACAGCCCTGATAATGGATTTTAAAAAAGTGCAAAAGGATGCAAGATCGTTCTATGCTGTCGGTGGATTAGGGTGAGCAAATCAAGTGCTCCTATTCTCAACATGCCCTAGTGTAAGTCAGCAAACGCTACATGAGCGCTTTCAAAACAAACATGGCGTTGATCGAATGGCACTTCACTGTTTCAGAGAAAGACTTTTTGCGTGCCATTTGCAGCAATTGTTCTACAAACACTCAGTGAGGAGAAATAAAAACATTGCGCTTTCAAATAGACCTTTTCAGCCACCTGAAACACCATTAGCTATGAAAGCAAAAAAAGACGCCTGCACTGCTAAAGTAGCTGTTCCCGTCGGTGCAGCATTTGAAAACTGAAAAACGTTTGTCAGAGACAACCCGAGTGCTAAAGCGTTCTGTGAAATCACAGACTACCTTTATTTCTAAATAACCGACATAAGAGTTATTGATATCGGTCTTGAGCAGCAGAAGGTTTTTTAGTACCGCTAACTACTTGGAAAAAACAACTGTTACAAGCATAGCCAATGCATTTCTGTAAACAGCATGAGCTTTGTAAGGATCTTCACAGAAGTCTGAATGTCAAACAAGGAGGGCTTCATTTTTGCAGGCAATCTTGATATAAAGTACGGCCGGGCGATAAAACAATATCACTATATATCGCAATAGACACAATCGATAATAAAAAAATGTGTTCCATAAAACAAAACGTTCAATAATCTTTTTCTCTTATTTCTCAGAAGACACCAGAAGTTGCGAAACAAGGTTGGTGGCATAAACAAAAAGGTACTTGTTCTCTGGTAAACGAGCAATGCATGAAGAGATCACTGATCAGTGGAAATGACACGCTAACAAACCATTAGGTAACGGTATCAATTATCAAGTTTGGTTGCGCCTCTTGTTGTTACTAGTAGTGTCCTTCTCCGATATCAGCAAAAAACAAGTATCAGATAATATCGGCTCGCATCTAAAATCTTCGATTCAAGTGCTTTAATACAAGCAATCTAAATTGTGCAAGGCTGGACAGCCAGTTAACATCGAAATGTAAGCACACAAGTTAGTGTTTTTATACCTATCATTGTTCTGAGTAATTTCACTTGATTATGTATGTTCTTACATTCCACAATACAAAATAAAAGAATGTATGATATGATGTATACATGATAATGTATCGGTTTAATAGCGGTATCAGTCAACACTCAAAGCTGGAATATCGGCATAGTATCGGAAGTAACGCACACCGGTTTGTGACAATATAAAATGTATTAATTACTGTTGGAGTTAAGAAAAGTTATGCGAGTGTGCATGTAAGGTTTAGCCTACCTTAGCGCTATAAGTGTGGTTGGCATCAGGCGGTTCCAGCACAGTTATATTTTTGACTAGAGGATCCACCTCCTTGTGCAAGATATGGAAGTTGCATGCGTTGCTGAACTGAAAGGGTCGCATTATAGGGAAGGCGTCCACCCAGGTGAAGGCGGCACTAAAGAAGTCGCTGGGAATATATAGACTCTGATAGCGCCTCCTCAACTCCATCACGTCACAGCTTGAACTAGAAAAGTGAAAACATGGACCAGTTATATTTGTGCTTGGCTGCTTAAAAGAGTGGTACATCGGATTGTTTAGTCCACTCACATGTCTAAACTGAACTTTGAAAACTGAACCGTGTAGCGAGGAACCACCCTGCGGAGCCTTCGTGGGGAGCGATCTCGTCTTGGGGAACGCTCTCTGGAGCGTTTGCGCATCGGTGAGCGTTCTCTTGACCGCCTTCGCTCGCGTTCTCTGTCGCGGCTAAAGATTTTGAGAGGAAGCCATGTGTAAGAAAATGACCCAGGAAGCCAGAAAATACTATTAATTAGTCTCAGACATCTGACCTGCGCTCTTCTTTACTCCTGAGGATGAGCTCAGGGGGTCGATCATTGCGACTTGGGAAACGTGGAGGGGGCTCGATCCGTCGGACAGGCTGTGGTTGTGGCATGATTCTCATTGGGGGTTGAAGTAGACCCCCGGTAAACACATCTAAGAAACGCGCAAAGAGAAAAACAAGGCTTGTTTCAGCACTTGGCACAAGGCTTTTTGATGGCATTATTTTTGAGTGGTAGGGCTGACATTGTTTTTACCTTTGGGAGGGGGCTGAGGCAGCAAAGGCTGAGGAGGGTTTTGGAGAAGAGGACCTAACGAGGCAGCAGACAGCTGCGCCTGCAGTAAGGAAGGTGGAGGAGGAGCAGGTGGTGGAACACTGTACGTGGTCGGTGGAGGTAGTGACTGAAGTAAGGGGGGAGCGGTTTTCATCATGTTAGGAACAGGAGGATGGCTCTGGAAAAAAAGATGAGATGGCTATTTATTTTAAATTGGAAATAACTACTTAAAATGTCCGTAAGGAAAATGCTTAAATCTGAGTTTCTTGAATCCCTGAGCCAAAAGAACCAGTTACAAATAGTGACCTCTAAATTCTCTATTTGTTAAGAAGGCAGTAAGGATGACTGAATTTTCAAAGTTCTTCACATCTGCCAAATAAAAATAATTGAAACACCCAAAATACAATATATAAACTATAAAACAAACATCTTTACGTTGCAAATTCAGGAGTTCATTATGAAGTTGCTATAAAGAAATGGGGTTAATTGCTAAAAAACGCAAAAAGCTGCAGCGGAGAAAAAATCTGTGATTTTGGTAATGGTTTTTAACATGTCAGCAAAGAAAAAAAAAGATGATAGTCTAAAGCAGTGGTCCCCAACCTTTTTGTAACTGCGGACCGGTCAACGCTTGAAAATTTGTCCAACGGACGGTTTGTCATAAAAAAATACATTCATGTGTGCTTACGGACTGTATCCCTGCAGTCTGTATATTGATCTACTGTATTTTTCGGACTATAAGTCGCAGGTTTTTTTTCATAGTTTGGCCGGGGGTGCGACTTATACTCAGAAGCGACTTATGTGTGAAATTATTAACACACACCGTAAAATATCAAATAATATTATTTAGCTCATTCACGTAAGAGACTAGACGTACAAGATTTCATGGGATTTAGCGATTAGGAGTGACAGATAGTTTGGTAAACGTATAGCATGTTCTATATGTTATAGTTATTTGAATGACTCTACCATATGTTACGTTAACATACCAGGCACGTACTCAGTTGGTTATTTATGCGTCATATAACGTACCGGTACACTTATTCAGCTTGTTGTTCACTATTCTTTATTTTAAATTGCCTTTCAAATGTCTATTCTTGGTGTTGGGTTTTATCAAATAAACGTCCCCAAAAAATGCGACTTATACTCCAGTGCGACTTATATGTTTTTTCCCTTCTTTATTATGCATTTTCGGCCGGTGCGACTTTTACTCCGGAGCGATTTATAATCCGAAAAATACGGTAAATAGATAATATATTAATAACAGAAAGAAACAACCCTTTTCTGTGAATGAGTGTAAATGGGGGAGGGAGGTTTTTTGGGTTGGTGCACTAATTGTAAGTGTATCTTGTGTTTTTTGTTGATTTAATTAAAAAATGTTTTTCTTTTAGTGCGGCCCGGTACCAATCGATCCACGGACCGGTACCGGGCCGCGGCCCGGTGGTTGGGGACCACTGGTCTAAAGGACAAGAGAATGTGTATGGTATAGGGGCCATGTGCAGTTACATTATGTCTGTTGTCCGCTGTGCAGTGCATGTCAGGGTAGCGCAGCGGCATCCCTGGCTCATTGAAAAGGCTGCCCAACTGCTGGGAATGTTGAGGTAATGGCTGAGGCGGCTGCTGATGCTGGAGGGGAATGGAGAAAAAAAAGCAATCAACAAGCTGCACGCCCACAATAGAGGGAAGAAAATCTGGGGAGAGAAAGCTTTGAAAAAACAAACAAAAAAAACATGTCAGTTTTCGCTGCAGAATTGCATAAATATAAAAATTTACAAAGACAGTGGATTTAACATTTTTGGAAAATTCATTACAGGTAGTTTCACCGTGTAGCTGATGTCCCTGTAATTCAGTAATTACCACATCGACATAAACCTAGAATAGGATATAAATAAAGTAGACAGATGCAATGAAAATGATCTTGGGCAGTTATATATAGCAGATATAAATATAAAAGACTTATGTAGCTGTTGCTGAGAGAGTTTGCATGCTTTAAATATGTGTCATAAATAAATATTAAATAAGTTCATGATGCAGAGTTATAAAATATTATTACAAAATGTGTGATTGTAAAATCTCCTGAAGAGAATGTACTGTATATGTATTGTGTTAATTGTGTTGCAAGGCGGAACGAGTGTTGTGACGTTGCGCCCCCACGGACTGTAAACAAGGAAGAACATGCATGAAGGGAGGGGGCTTTGAGTTTATTCATTGATTTGTTTTCGTTACAAGCCGCCAGCGAGGTATTGGATTTTTTGTAATTTAATGTCTTTCTGAGTATTGATGCGAAATCGAAGTCTGATGTACTGTATTTTCTAAGTTCTCACGGCGTGTACAGCAAGAAGGAGTCGTCGACAAACGCCCGTTTTACAAAAAATAACTTTCCTGTGAGCTGTGTATCAAAGGAGTTACAACTTGTATGAACTCATTAAACTCAAACAAATCATAAAAAAACAATACTAAAACTTAATATCAATAGATTAATCTGAAGTTGTTAGAAGATTAAGTGTTGGAAGTAAAAATACATTAAAATAAATACACATTTTTGCTGACTTATGACACTTATGAGCAGGTCATTTTGGGATCCGAAGAGTAAGCGTGTTTTGCAAGGGGGAAGACAGTTCACTTAATTTTGACTCCTGTTAGCGCTCATTTGCCCAATTTACGAGTCACTTTTTTAGCTTAATCTCTCCAGGCCAAAGTGTGTGTGTGTGCGTGTGTGTGTGTGTGTGTGTGAGAGACGTAAAAAAAAAAATTACTCTTGGGGAGAATTTGTTTAACAGTTTGCATGTGAAAAATATCCAGACCCTAATAAAAAAACGACCTGATTTTTATTCTAGGGAAATAAGCGTCAAGCATTATATTTGAGCACTCAAAGGCTGAATTTCTCACCTGGTTCGCCAGCTGAGGTAAGGTCTGGATGCGTTGGGCGTTCCACTTGAAGGGCAAGTTGTGGTTGTACACAGCCTCCACCAGCACCCGATCACCAACTTGTGGTGTCTTGCCTTTCACAGCACTGAGAAGAACACGCCAACCAATCAGAGCGATATACATGTAGGTGCCACAAATCCTGGCTACAAGTAACTGCAGAGAGTATGAAGACCATCTTCATTAAAAAGTTAAAGTGTGAACTGGAAAAAAATGATTAAAGTGGTCATCATGGAGTTCAGTATATTTTGTCGAAGTCAATTTTAATGATTTCACTCACACCTGAAACATACTCTCTGATTGGGGAATGCCTGTTGACATATACCTGAGCTGAAAGAAGACATCTTCATCAACAAAGCCGAATGTGTCGTGCAACTTGTTGACCACGCCGGTGAAGACTCGCTGCTTCTGTGGCTGCTGCTGTTGATTTGTGCGCGTCGTCGGGTAGGACACTGTGATCTGGGCTGTCTGCTGGGCATTGGACAGGCTCAGGCTTGTGGGTAAAGCCACTGGAGGCTGAGAGGATACCCAAAAGAAGGATTTAAAAATCATCAAAAGGAAATTATCCCAATATCTATTACAGGCAAATCAGAGCACATTTAGAATGAAGGTAGATATATTTTTGCACATTACCTGTGATAGAAGTGCCGGTTGAGGTTGTGGAAGCTGTAATATAGGTTAAAAAAAAAAAGGTTATCATGTTTTACACCTTTAAGAATAAGAAAAAATTGAATATTGTCAATTGTGCGGAATTGACGATTAAGCGTGTCATGGAGCATTTGTTGCAAAAAAGAAAAGAAAAAGAGTGTACCGTATTTTCCGCACTATAAGCCGCACCTAAAAACCACAAATTTTCACAAAAGCTGACAGTGTGGCTTATAACCCGGTGCGCCTTATATATGGATTAATATAAATATTTATTTTCATAAAGTTTCGGTCTCGCAACTACGGTAAACAGCCGCCATCTTTTTTCCCCGTAGAAGAGGAAGCGCTTCTTCTTCTATGGTAAGCAACTGCCAAGGTAAGCACCCGCCCCCGTAGAAGAGGAAGAAGCGCTTCTTCTTCTACGGTAAGCAACCACCCGCCCCCGTAGAAGAAGAAGCGCGCGGGTATTACGTTTCATTTCCTTTGTGTGTTCCATGTTGATATACGACTCCATGCGCGCCCACATCACAGATGGTGTCAAAAAACAAGTGAAGCACACAAATACAACACTCGCCGTCATTCCGGGTGGATTAACCAAAGAACTCCAACCGCTCGATATTGGTGTCAACAGGGCATTTAAAGCACGACTGCGAACGGCGTGGGAACAATGGATGACCGAAGGCGAACACACCTTCACTAAGACAGGGAGACAGCGCCGGTCGACATACGCCAACATCTGCCAGTGGATCGTAAATGCCTGGGCGGATATTTCGGTCACAACTGTGGTCGGATCCGAGCTTTCCGGAAGGCAATGACTTCGACGAGACGGAGCCGGCCATTTTGGATCCCGTATTCGCCCAACTTTTTAATTCGGACACCGAAGGAGAAGAATTCGAAGGATTTATGAATGAAGAATAACTTCAGAAAGTGAGCGTTATGTTTATTTTGTGTGTTGTGACATTAACGTTCGAGCAACATTAAGTTATTGATGTTATTGCTCTGCACTATTTTGAATTTTACTATGTTTGTGATTGCACATTTGCACATTACCGTACATTTTGGGAGTGAACAGAGTTGTTAGAACGCTGGTTTTTAATATATTATTAAAGTTTGACTGACCTATCTGACTGTTTTTTTGACATTCCTTTAGCGCAGTTAGATGCGGCTTATAACACGGGGCGGCTTATAGGTGGACAAAGTTTTGAAATATGCCGTTCATTGAAGGCGCGGCTTATAACCCAGGGCGGCTTATGGTGCGGAAAATACGGTACTACTTAATTACAAACAGCAGACGCGTTGCTGCATCAGGCTAAACTATTTTGCAGTCCAAAGAAGAACAAGACAAGTTGGGCTACATCCACGCAATCCACCGCTATGACTCAAGTCGTCATGAGCGCATAACCATTCTAATTTTTTTAACAGAGAAACTCAAAGACATTCAAAGTACTGTTCATCACTGCCAACGGACCATGTTTGCTTATTTCATTACAGCATGTCCCCTTAAAGTTAAAACACCATCGACATGAATGACCACATCGAGCAGTGGAAACATGGGCTTATTTACTATCAAGTTTGTATCTTTAGTTAGTAAAATGAAATCCGCGACGACTGGCTAATTGTCTGTGTGTGTGTGTGTGTGTGTGTGTGTGTGTGTGTGAGTGAGAGAGAGAGGATGCTGTGTACATGTGATCACGTCACATCAGAGGTTTGCTATGGCGTCTGTATGGTTTGTTGACTGTTTCTTTTCCCCAAATCTTACTCTACTTTTTATGGATTTACCGTATTTTCCGCACTATAAGGCGCACCTAAAAACCACAAATTTTCTCAAAATCTGACAGTGCGCCTTATAACCCGGTGCGCTTTATTACGATTCATTTTCATAAAGTTTCGATCTCGCAACTTCGGTAAACAGCCGCCATCTTTTTTCCCGGTAGAACAGGAAGCGCTTCTTCTTCTACGCAAGCAACCGCCAAGGAAAGCACCCGCCCCCATAGAACAGGAAGCGCTTCTTCTTCTACTGTAAGCAACCACCCGCCCCCGGAAGAAGAAGAAAAAACGCGCGGATATCACCGTACGTTTCATTTCCTGTTTACATCTGTAAAGACCACAAAATGGCTCCTACTAAGCGACAAGGATCCGGTTCATAAAAAGACGCAATCTCTCCATCCGCACACGGATTACTACCGTATTTCACAGCAACTGATATTCCTGTGAACCGCACTGTGGAACGGGAGCACGTACGGTGAATATTCGCACCACAGGGAATGAGAAGTCATCCTTCACTGTGGTTCTAGCTTGCCATGCTAACTTCCACCCATGGTGATATTCAAAAGGAAGACCTTGCCAAAAGAGACCTTTCCAGCCGGCGTCATCATAAAAGCTAACTCGAAGGGATGGATGGATGAAGAAAAGATGAGCGAGTGGTTAAGGGAAGTTTACGCGAAGAGGCCGGGTGGCTTTTTTCACACAGCTCCGAAGGCGAACACACCTTCACTAAGACGGGCAGACAGCGCCGGACGACATACGCCAACATTTGCCAGTGGATCGTAAATGCCTGGGCAGATATTTCGGTCACAACTGTGGTCCGAGCTTTCCGGAAGGCAGGATTCACAGAACTACTGGACAACAACAGCGACACTGACTCCGATGACTTCGACGAGACGGAACCGGCCATTTCGGATCCCACGCTTGCGCAACTTTTCAATTCGGACACCGAAGACGAAGAATTCGAAGGATTTACGAATGAAGAATAACTTCAGAAGGTGAGCGCTATGTTTATTTTGTGTGTTGTGACATTAACGTTCGAGCAACATTATGTTGCTATTGCTCTACACCATTTTGAATTTTACTATGTTTGTGATTGCACATTTGCGTACATTTTGGGACAGAGTTGTTAGAACGCTGGTTTTCAATATATTATTAAAGTTTGACTGAACTATCTGACTGTTTTTTTGACATTCCCTTTAGCGCAGCGTAGGCGCGGCTTATAATCCGGGGCGGCTTATTGGTGGACAAAGTTATGAAATATGTAATTCATTGAAGGTGCGGCTAATAATCCGGTGCGCCTTATAGTGCGGAAAATACGGTATTTTAAAATCAAAATGAGAATGAAAGGGTTGAAATCCATATTCGCACAGATGCTACTTATTGTTTCTAGTTGCACAATTTATTTTTAATCGCAAATTAGGGCTACATGACTAATCGAAATCAAATCGACATCGAGGGTTTTAATTAGTGCGGTTAATAACCGGAAGAGGCTGAGGTTTTTTTTCCCTCCGCCATTCAATAGACAGGCATGTTCATCAATCAGAATTGTTGAGCCTCGCCTTAGTTCGTCTCTTGTTTCAAACAGGAAGAAAGACATCTTTGTGCAACACTCAGCACCCGAGCGTGTTTATTTAACAGTAGAATTTACAAAACAAACTAACAGCCCTCTTTTTACTCATTCACAATCTATCTGGGCGGAGACTAGAGCGGGGCGCCACCGCCAACACACAGTACAGACAGCCCCACGACTCGCTAGTGAGAAGTGCCGCAAATTAACACAAATTAGGAGGAAAAATATATAATTATAAAGCCAAATGCCTCGTTGTGGGATTATTTATTTAAATCATACGGGCAATATGAACCCATCAACACGGACGAACAAGCAAAAATGTATTTGATCATGTGATGGCAATAAACAAAACATCCAACCTCATTTTTCCAACTGGGGGAAAAAAAAGCACCTTAAGCTGTTCAATATCTATTTGTGTTAAAGATTCCTATTATAGTACAATGGTAAACCATTATACAGTAATGAGAAATAAGTGTATATCCTTTAAATGAATATTTGCATTAATATATATTGTAATTACATTATAAACACTATGATTTGTATTGATTATTTCTTGTGTTTAAGAGCATGATGTAGACAAAAGCTCTGAGTCTTTCTGCATTAAGCCAAATATTTTTCAAGTAAATTATTGCATATTGTTTTAATGTGTGGCACCTTGAGATTAGAATATGTTGACAATCTAAAAATCCTCTGTTAGTTATTTTCGCATTTTTAGGCATAATATATAAAAATTACAAATCGAATCTCAATTTTGGAGAGAAAAAACGCAATTAGGTTTGTTCTCAAAATTGTGCAGCCCTATTGCAAATGCGACTGAATGTGTCACACCGTACAGCCCTGATCAATACATTACTATGGGACAGTCCACTCTGTGTACTGATTGTGACAAAGTGTTCACCTGATGAGGAACACTGTAAAGGGACTGCTGGGGTGGTGGTTGAGGAGGAGGCTGTTGTTGTTGCTGCTGCTGCTGCTGCTGTTGCTGCTGCTGCTGCTGTTGTTGTTGTTGTTGTTGTTGTTGCTGCTGCTGCTGCTGTTGTTGCTGATATTGTTGGAGGGCTGTATTGATCTGAGACTAAAGACATGGGAAGCTGATTAAAACACAACTACGCTATGTGACACATAGGTTTGCTAACCTAAAAACAAAGCGGCTGAGCTGTGACCGACCTGCTGCAGTGCCGCTGCGGCAGCCGCTGCAGCTTGTTGCTGCAAGGCGACAGTGTGCTGAGACAGCTGATAATTGGACTGGCTTGTGAGAGAGGCCGCCGCCAAAGCTGACTGCTGAGTGTAAACAGCCGGAGAAGCTCCCAGTAGGGATGGCTGCTGTACATTAAGAGCTGCAGGAAATACAGACAGAAAAAGAAATAAGAAAATAGTTTGGACTTTAAACAAAACATTAAATATTGGGTATACTCACAGTGCAAGTTGATGTCAAGAGACTGGCTTGTGTGGCCTGATTGGGACACTGCTGTGGCGGCAAACTGAGTCGCCCACGGTGGATTCTTTTGTCCCCCGAACTGGGCCATGACTCACTTGGATGAAAAATTCTCCACTTCACTCGCCTGTTGTTTAATTCTGTAAAACATAGTTAAGGGATATGGAGACATCAGAAGTCTGACACACATGCATTTTGTTAGCAACATTTTTATTGAAATAATCAAAACTGTTAACTTATAAGAGCAACAGGACAATTTCTTGTCTGCACACGGTATTTCTAAATGCTTACTTATTCCATCCACTTATAATCAGGTCGACTAAAATATACAGCCACAGTTTATTTTTAGAGGCAGTCAGTTCAATATGAGTCCATATATGCTGAACATCGAGTGCAATACTGACCAGCAAACTGAGAAAACAATACACTAACAGTGTTTTTCAACCACACTAGTGTGCCGCGGGATACATCTGGTGTGCTGTGAGAGATGATCTAATTTCACCAATATCAACCAAACCTAACCCTCCCCCTCCACATCCCACCCCCCGGATTGTAAATAATTCAATGTATATACTCTGATGATTAACTAGTGTGATGACTGTATTATGCTGATAGTATATATTTGTACCATTAATTGATTTACGTGGACCCCAACTTAAACAAGTTGAAAAACTCGGGTGTTACCATTTAGTGGTCAATTGTACGGAATATGTACTGTACTGTACAATCTACTAATAAAAGTTTCAATCAATCAAACCTATTTGGGTTAAAAATATTTTTTACAAACCAATAATTATAGTCTGCAAATTATGTGTTGTTGTTGAGGGTCGGTGCTGTCTAGAGCTCAGCAGAGTAACCGTGTAATACTCTTCCATATCAATAGGTGGCAGCCAGTAGCTAATTGCTTTGTAGATGCTGGAAACAGCGGGAGGGAGTGTGAAGGTTAAAAAGGTATCCAATGCTTAAACCAAAAATAAACAAAAAGGTGAGTGCCCCTAAGAAAAGGCATTGAAGCTTGGGGAAGGCTAAGCAGAACGAAACTAAAACTGAACTGGCTACAAAGTAAACAAAAACAGAATGCTGGACGACAGCAAAGACTTACTGTGGAGCAATGTACATCCATATATGACATGACAATTAACAACAAAATATGAGCGCAAGACAAGAACTAAAACACTACACACAGGAAAACACCAAAAAACAAAATAAGTCGTGGCAGGTTGTGACAGTACACCTACTTCGAGACAAGAGCTATAGTGATGCATGATTGGTTATGGTTTGAATTCATATCTCAACAATTGCGAGCACGACTTTTAACTGTCAATATCGGCTGCTGAGTTTCATTTTTTAATGTTTTCTGTTTACGGTGTGCCTCGGGATTTTTTCAATGCAAAAAATGTGCCTCGGCTCAGAAAAGGTTGGAAAAACACCGGACTAAAGTATACAGCCACACTTTATTTTTAGAGGCACCCGGTTCAATATGAGTCCATATATGCTGAACATTGATTGATTGCTTGAAACTTTCATTAGTAGATTGCACAGTACAGTACATATTCCTTACAATTGACCACTAAATGGTAACACTCGAAGAAGTTTTTCAACTTGTTTAAGTCGGGTTCCACGTTAATCAATTCATGGTACAAATTAGGGCTGCAACTAATCGATTATAAAAATAGTTGACGATTAATTTAGACATCGATTCGTTGGAACTATGCTATGCGCATGTGCGCAGGCTTTTTTTTTTTTTTTTTTTAATTGCGCAGGAAAACAGTACGGATAGTTAAGCGGAAAAACATCTTGAGGTTATTGCTTCAGTGGAGAAAAGTGTACGACCTAAGTCGTCAAAAGTGTGGGAACACTTTACTTTAAAGACTTCAAAGAATACCGTTTCCTGCAAAATGGCACGGAAGTACAACATTGCTTCAGGAGCACCTGAAAAGGAAACATGTGGGAGCCATGGATGAAGGGAACACACGGTACGTAACTTTTTAAGTCCATAGTGGCAAAGGCATTCATGAGATCAGCTTTTTTGTGAGTAACGTTAACGTTATGCCTTGGTTGCAACGCGGGGCTGATAATGTGTCTCCGGCACATTTGACTCTGTTTTGACAGAGAAAACGCACGGTTACCAATTTCGAAATGAACTTAGCGGACAGAAATATCTCAGGTTCGTTTCATAATGGATCAATGTAGCCAGGCCCGATAAAGCCTTATAAATATATTTAGATTTGAGTGACGCTTTAGTATAACTAAACGTTATGAAGGTGCTGGAATATTTCATGCTATTATTCAGAGGCAGCCTAAAATTAATCCTTTACTATTCACAACAGAAACGTGTACAATATCAGATTCAGTTCTGATCTGATGAGTTACATTTCTGTGTTATTATTGGTGTATGCTGCATCCCCAATGTCCAGAACATGGTGCCAGTATGCTGTTTTTTTCCCCAATAAAATACCGGAAAGGATAGAAATGTAGTTTGTCTCTTTTATCCGATTATTAATCGAAGTAATAATCGACAGATTAATCGATTATCAAATTAATCGTTAGTTGCAGCCCTAGTACAAATGTATACTATCAGCATAATACAGTCATCACACAAGTTAGTCATCAGAGTATATACATTGAATTATTTACAATCCGGGGAGTAGGTTGCTATCAGCATATTTCAGTCATCAACAATTATATCATCTGAGAAATGGAATACTGACCTGCAAAACGAGAACAAAATACACTAACGTGTTCAAAACAACGTGAGCGCATACGGGTCAAGGACAACAACTTTACAGTGGCAATGCGACATAATTAAATATATCATTTGATAAAATACGTATAAAGAACGACAACGTAGATCACCATTACTGTCTGCATCGACTTTGGAGCAAGCTTTTGGCTTCCCAGCGCTTTCGAACAATAACTCGAGGTGCAGAATAAAGAGGGAATATTTTACATCTTACGGGGAACATTTGACAATGACTTAATGCAAATTAGAGTTTTAGGCATATAATTTTCGTCATTTACAAGAGTCAATGATTTTAAGAGAATGTGCTGACACAGCAAATCTTGCGCGGGTCAAGCTATCGAGCTACAGTTAGCCACCTTTAAATTACAGTAAACGAGCTGGACACAAATGTTGCCAGCGGAGGAAAAAAAACAAATGTGTGCTCAACTCACGGTGGCCTGTTGGCTGAGTTGGACTCGTTCACACATAAAGTTGAGGAAATTGCGACTAAATAGGCAAACAAGCGAACAATTAGCATGTAGCATCTTAGCTTTTTGACCAGAGTCGCCTCGTGCAGGATTTGTTTTGGAGGCCTCGGCTAACGTTTGCTGACATAAGCAGCCGATTTTGCGTCGACACGGTTTACCGAACGGAGAAAAACACGCAATTCGAAAATGGCAGCAGTTATCGTTCGAAAACACATTGACTTGACGACATTTAACTTGGATAAATACCGTGGGTAAATTTGGTTTAATCAGCGTCATCGCCACTTACCGCTGTCCACTGTTGCAGCCACGCAGGAAAAGACTGCGCATGCGCAGAACGAGTTCCATACGGTCCAAAGTTGACGGACTAATAAAGACGCGTTAATAATTGACTTGCCCAAATAAAATTATTTATTCTACTCTTGAAGATACATTAAAAATATTTTTTATCAATAAATAATAAACTTGCTCATAAAATAGAAAAACCTTTTTCTTTTTAACAAGCACCAGTTTCTTGCGCTAATCTAATGGGTCTCCATCCATTTTTTGGGGGGGAGACAAAAAAAAGTGTCTGTTTTCTCATTACCTGTATTTTTATTTCCCTATCAAATGAATAAATAAATACTATTAAAATGTTTAACAAGCACCAGTTTCTTGCTCTAATGCAGTGGTCCCCAACCTTTTTGTAACTGCGGACCGGTCAACGCTTGAAAAATTGTCCCACGGACCGGGGAGGGGTATGGATTTTTTTTTTGTCATAAAAAAATACAATCATGCGTGCTTACGATCTATATTGATATACAAAGTAGGAACCAGAAATATTAATAACAGAAAGAACCAACCCTTTTGTGTGAAAGAGTGTGAATGAGTGGAGGGAGGGTTTTTGGGTTGGTGCACTAATTGTAAGTGTATCTTGTGTTTTATATGTTGATTTAATTAAAAAAAAAAATATATATATATATATATTTTTTTTTTTAAATTTCTTGTGCGGCCCGGTACCAATCGATCCACGGACCGGTACCGGGCTCTATTGGGTCTCCATCCATCCATTTTTTTTTTTTTTTTTTAGGGGGGGGCAAAAAAAAGTGTCGGTTTTCTCATTACCTGTATTTTTATTTCCCTATCAAATGAATAAATAAATACTATTAAAATGTTTAACAAGCACCACTTTCTTGCTCTAATGCAGGGGTCCCTAAACTACGACCCACGGGCCGGATCCGGCCCCCCAGCATCCAAAATCCGGCCCACAGGAAGTCCCAAGTTAAAAAAAAAAACTTTTATCTTTTATTTATTTTTTAATCTTTCCTTTCTAATCCATTTTCTACCGCTTGTTACTCTTGGTGTCTCCTAGCCGCTCAGGCAAATCATATAGTCTAAAAATGAATTTTCTCATCGATAACGTGACAATGTTAAATGTTGATGAACATCAATGTTAATTGATGATAAATGACAAAACGGATTATAAAGACAATATGTGTATATATAGTGTATGTATATATATATATATATATATATATATATATATATATATATATACAGCCTGGCCCCCGGCCAATTTTTTTTAACCCAATGCGGCCCCCGACTCAAAAAGTTTGGGGACCTCTGCTCTAATGGGTCTCCATCCGTTTTTTTTTTAAATTTTTTGGGGGGGCGGGGGGGACAAAAAAAAAGTGTCTATTTTCTCATTACCTGTATTTTTATTTCCCTATCAAATGAATAAACAAATACTATTAAAAATGTTTAACAAGCACCAGTTTCTTGCTCTAATGGGTCTCCATCCATCCATTCTTTTACCGGTTGACCCTTTTGGGATCCGTGGAGGGGGGGCTTAGAGCCTTCAGTAGGTATTAAAATATCTGCAACTGTACTATTTTTCCATCATGGCTATGATAAAAATAATTATATGCATTTGTTTTACCAATTCAAAGTAATCACAAAAAATATCAATTATCTCAATCATTACTTACATGCTGTTCTTGCAAGTAAACAAAAAGTGCAAACATTTTTTTTAGAGATGATTTACCAAAAAGGTTTGACTCAAATATTTTCCCACATTCCAAAATCATGCATGTTTGGGATAATTGCAATTTTCTATAAGAGTGAATGTGTAGTATTGAACATTTATTATTTTCGATTGTGAACTTTAAGATGTGAAAATACAGTTCATGTGGTGACGCAACAACATTTTCTTCTGCAATACATAACTGACAAGAAGATTAGCTGTTTATATATTACATACACAGCAGGAATTACATACTTTATCTTCATTCTGCATTACACTAATGTGTAAAGCCTTCAAAATATACAACATTTATATATAGAAAATAAATACAATCCAAAAATGTTTCGCCATTACTCAGTGACAGAAAATCTCAAGCCGTGTACAAACATAACAAAGTACATACAGGATGTAAAAAAACAAAACAAACATACTTTCAGAGCAGATATTTTTAACAAAGGTGCATAAAAATAAACAGTTTAACTCAATAACTTGGGAGAGTTGACAAACACCCAAAGCTACCTTTGATTGCTTAAAAATATCTGCTGTGAAAACTAATTTCACTTCCAATTTAACCGTAGTATAGGCACACTTTTCTTACTCTCTTCAAGGTTTCTCGCCTCTTTCTTGTGTTTGCTAAATGTTAAGCACAGCAGTATTGTAATGCATGTTAAATCAGCACATATACTCTGACAAATGTCATTTATATTACTCTTGTAATTTACGTTCCAGCTCCGAGAAAACCTTTGCATTGATTTCATCCACTTCATCTTCCACCTGTACAGAGAAAAAAGACAAATCAAATGCAGAATGAAGGTTGGTGAACAAAAATAACTTAAACACTGAAATTACAACATTCCAACGCCCCTCAATTTGCACAATTCAGAATGTATGCAACATTTCTCAGGAAAAATAAGCACAAATCTGTTAAAACATGACATCAATCGAGGCCTCTGTAAATCATGTGTAACTTCTACACATTTCTTAAGATTTTGGATTATTATGCATCTGAAGAATGACTAAAAAGTCGGTTTTGCTTTGTTCCCCACCACAGGAAAGAAAAAGAAAACAACAACCATAGAACAGCAAATAAAACTTATTGCAACGTAGTGGTAGCAAAGTGAAAGTATTTTAGTTTAGTTTAGTCTTTATTTGAAGGGAAAATGCACAGAAACATTAAGCTCAAAGACAGATATGTTCTGTACCAGATCATAGCTAAATAGCTCATTTCCATCTGCAGTCCCTGGCTACCTAAATTAAAGGGATACAACAATCATGCAATAACATTATATCAATAAAATCATACTATGGCATGTAATCAAATTAAGAAAAGTCATAAAATGCCATTTCATTGGCACATACTTATTATACAATACAACCACACCTTTTTGCTGCTCAGTACAAAATAGCTAATAATACATTACAGTTCATGTTAAATGTTACTTAAAGCATTGTCTGTACACTTAATAACGGATTGACGATGGTGACAGTTTGGCACTGGAACATACTTTTATTTTCTATAGAAAGCTAAATCAATGATGGAATTGAACTCCCTGTTTTGCACTGTATTCCTATTATTACTGTATCTAAACTAGACTTCTAATTTATAGTCACCTGTTCCACCATTGTAACTTCTGGGACGTAGAACTGCAGCATGTTCTGAATGCCGTTCCGCAGGGTCACCGTAGAACTGGGACATCCCGTGCAGGCACCCACCAGCTTCAGCTTGACCGTGCCATCCAAAAAGCCTTTGTAAATGACATCCCCTCCATCTTCCTGAACTGTAGGTCTGAGTGAAAGAGAGAGGGCAAGCACATATTGTATTTTAAGATTATTTGAAGGCGTAATTCTTACAGTAAACCGAGAAAGCTTGTCACCTGATTCTGGTGTCAAGCAGCTCTTTTATCATCAACACAACGTCGTCGTCATCTTCTGAAGCAGCTAAAATAAAATAAAATAATTGAAAAGATTACGTGACACACAGCTAAACAGCTCCGCAACTCCTGCACACTGCAAAAACTGAAATCTAAGAAAGATTAAATATCTCAAATAAGGGTGATATTTGCTTATTTTCTGTCTGATAAGATAATTCTTCTCACTAAGCAGATTTTATGTTAGTGTTTTAAGGGTTTTGGTTCTAAATGATCTCAGTAAGATATTACAGCTTGTTGCTGAGATTTGATGACCTATATTGTGTAAAACATGCTTGAAACTAGAATATCAACTGATGCAAAGCTGTGTCATCAGCACTCACAAGTATAAAACTACTTTTTTAAAGTAATCATTTCTTACTTCAAGCATGAAAAAATAAATCATGATGCCGAGCGCATATCATTATGTCAAGATAATGGCACTAGCATTTACTTAATTTAAGAATATTTTTCAACATATTGAGCAAAAAGGTCTAATTTGTTTTTTCTACCAAGAACAGTGCACTTATTAGTGAGAATATACTTATTTTAAGGTATTTTTGGGTTCATTGAGGTTAGCTAATTTTACTTGTTTTGGAAAGTCTTGACAAGCCAAATTGTCTTGTTCTATTGGCAGATAATTTTGCTTAGTTCAAAGAAAATACCCCTAATTTTTTTTTCTTCTTGTTTTTGAACACTGACTTTTTGCAGTGCACATATGGGAAAGTGTCATACATACTGCTTTCATTGTGCACTGTTCCTGTTGTTACAGGTTCGCCACTCTCCAAGAATTTGGCAATCGCCTCCACGGCTTTGTGCTTGATGTCTGTCCACTCCACTTCCTCGTCCGTCTGATAAAAAAAAAAAATATGACGGTGTGTTTGCAGTCAGGCTCACATATTAACTATTGAGTCTCTTTTAAATGCCTTATTTGCATTAAAAAATATACTTACTTTAGTCACTGTGATGAAGTCAGGGCCAAAGAACACACTTTTCACGCCTTCGATTTCAAAGAGGTTCCTGAAGGAAACACATCTTATCATTGCTTGTCAACCAAACTCGATAAAAATAACATTGGCAGTTAAGCAGGCTTAGGCTGACCATATTCTGAAATCCCAAAAAGAGGACACATATATGCATGCCAAGGCGGGCGCTTCGGTCATGAAATCATGATAATGGTGTGCCAGGGCATACATACATTTTATATTTAACGCTTAAATCTCTGGAGTCTACATCAACTTCAGATCTATCCCTCATTTCAAAATGGTTTAGTTTTTTTATGTTGTTTTTTTGTTTGTTTTCCGCCCTTTTTTGTCAAACAAAACTATGTTTTTTATGGCAAACACACAAAATATGCAAAATCTTCCACCAAAAATATTTTTCAAAGTGGAATATTTGATGTGAAGTAATCGGAACCTTTGATAGGTCAATAATTCATAATAACATTGATTTTGATTCAATATTATGTTTTGAGCAATGACAGTTTGAAAGAAAAATAAAAAACAACTTTGTTTTTTTAGTCAACATTGCAACTTTTTCTAAATTACATTTCACCTTTAAGCTTTTTTATTTCACTTTTGTTATGTTTTTGTTTATTTTAATAGTATTTTTAGAATGTGCCGTGGGCCTTTAAAACATTAGCTGTGGGCCGCAAATGGTAAAAAAAAAAAAAATCTACGTCCTTTCTGATTTCAATGCGTTAAAAAGACACAAAAAGTGCGTTAACGCCAACACTGGTTGACTGCATAACAAAATAGTCACACTTATATTCTTTAACATTCACAGTTTTGGAAAAAAGTGCAGAGGTAGAAATATTCAAAATAACCTCTTGTATATAATCTAAACTTAAATAATGCCTCAAAACAAGTTAATTAAATTGAAACAAAAAACAGCAGACGAGCTCTCGCCCTGCACAGCTGTTATGTGTTGTGTAGTGTCGATATGGGCTTGTAGATCGTTGGCCCTGGACGTACATTGAAAATACACGCGACCCTAACTCAAAACACCGGACATTTGAGGCATTTAAGAAACCCCGCCCGGACAGCCCCACAAAAGAAGACATGTCCGGGGAAAAGAGGACGTATGGTCAGTCTATGCAGGCTTGCATGTGTTTGATTTAATTTATTCAGCAACATATGCCTTCCTATACAAGCCTTTCAGGCAAAGTAAAAATCAGTTTGCCTGAAAACACCCACAGGCAACTCAATGTTGGACGATTTTGAAAAACAACCTGGCTAAAGATGAACATTCCGCTGAGTTCTGAGACGGAAAGTCGATTGTCCCGCTTCCCAACACAGGTTTATCAGGGAGAAACTTCATGCTACTGGGGTTTGGAGTGTCTTGAGTCTGGATGGAAATGTGTCGAACTGACATAAAACAGAAGAAAGAAGCTCTGATGAGAGACTGATTGTGAAGATTGCTGATGGTGAGGAGTGTCTTCTCACTTGATAGGTGTGTGGTTCTGGTCAAGACCTTCTTCCATATCTGGTGGTGGTATGAATTTGAACGCTTATCTAGGAATCTTAAACAAATTAGACAAAACTTCGAATTATTCATTTGCAGAAAAAGATCGTGTATTTCTTCACCTGAGCTTGATTCGTGTTAGCTTACAGATACAATTCATGCATATGGAAATACCGACTTATGGAGTAGTCAAACGTGTTAAATCTGACCACGTATATAAATACCATTTTAATTCATGGTTGGCTAAACAAAGAAAAAGTAAACAAAGGTAACAATAACCAACTATTGACTTGCTAATACGCTTGCTAGCCTGCCAGGAGTTTCGGTTCAATTAAACGCCACTTTTTTACTTCGCATGATTTTCTCATTTATTATTACTATTGCGGTGTCAGCAACAATAAACAAC